>NW_013672177.1:9222-9995 GCF_000517525.1 Limulus polyphemus
AACTACATAATGTCTTATAGCGAGATAACAACTACATAATGTCTTATAGTGAGATAACAACTACATAATGTCTTATAGCGAGATAACAACTACATAATGTCTTATAGTGAGATAACAACTACGTAATGTCTTATAGCGAGATAACAACTACATAATGTCTTATAGCGAGATAACAACTACGTAATGTCTTATAGTGAGATAACAACTACGTAATGTCTTATAGCGAGATAACAACTACATAATGTCTTATAGCGAGATAACAACTACGTAATGTCTTATAGCGATATAACAACTAGATAATGTCTTATAGCGAGATAATAACTACATAATGTCTTCTAGCGAGATAACAACTACATAATGTCTTATAGCGAGATGACAACTACATAATGTCTTATAGCGAGATAACAACTACATAATGTCTTATAGCGAGATAACAACTACATAATGTCTTATAGCGAGATAACAACTACGTAATGTCTTATAGCGATATAACAACTACATAATGTCTTCTAGCGAGATAACGACCACACAATGTCTTATAACAAGATAACAACTACATAATGTCTTCTAACAAGATAACAACTACATAATGTCTTATAGCGAGATAACAACTACATAATGTCTTATAGCGAGATAACAACTACGTAATGTCTTATAGCGATATAATAACTACATAATGTCTTATAGCGAGATAACAACTACATAATGTCTTATAGCGAGATAACAACTACGTAATGTCTTATAGCGATATAATAACTACATAATGTCTTATA
>NW_013672177.1:10917-13570 GCF_000517525.1 Limulus polyphemus
AACTACACAATGTCTTCTAGCGAGATGACAACTACATAATGTCTTCTAGCGAGATAACAACTACACAATGTCTTCTAGCGAGATGACAACTACATAATGTCTTCTAGCGAGATAACAACTACAGAATGTCTTATAGCGAGATAACAACTACATAATGTCTTCCAGCGAGATAACAACTACATAATGTCTTCCAGAGAGATAACGACCACACAATGTCTTCTTCAATTACTAACCCTGAACTGATAGAATTGGTTGTAATGACATTTAATACTTCAATTACTAACCCTGAACTGATAGAATTGGTTGTAATGGCATTTAATACTTTAATTACTAACCCTGAACCGATAGAATTGATTGTAATGACATTTAATACTTCAATTACTAACCATGAACTGATAGAATTGGTTGTAATGACATTTAATACTTCAATTACTAATCCTGAACTGATAGAATTGGTTGTAATGACATTTAATACATCAATTACTAACCCTGAACCGATAGAATTGATTGTAATGACATTTAATACTTCAATTACTAACCATGAACTGATAAAATTGATTGTAATGACATTTAATACTTCAATTACTAGCCCTGAACTGATAAAATTGATTGTTATGACATTTAATACTTCAATTACTAACCACGAACTGATAGACTTGATTGTAATGACAGTTAATACTTCAATTACTAACCATGAACTGATAGAATTGATTGTAATGACATTTAATACTTCAATTACTAACCCTGAACTGATAGATTTGATTGTAATGACAGTTAATACTTCAATTACTAACCCTGAACTGATAGAATTGATTGTAATGACATTTAATACTTCAATTACTAACCCTGAACTGATAGAATTGATTGTAATGACATTTAATACTTTAATTACTAGCCCTGAACTGATAAAATTGATTGTAATGACATTTAATACTTCAATTACTAATCCTGGACTGATAGATTTGATTGTAATGACAGTTAATACTTCAGTTACTAACCATGAACTGATAGAATTGATTGTAATGACATTTAACACTTCAATTACTAACCCTGAACTGATAGAATTGATTGTAATGACATTTAATACCTCAATTACTAACCCTCAACTGATAGAATTGGTTGTAATGACATTTAATACTTCAATTACTAGCCCTGAACTGATAAAATTGATTGTTATGACATTTAATACTTCAATTACTAACCACGAACTGATAGACTTGATTGTAATGACAGTTAATACTTCAATTACTAACCCAGAACTGATAGATTTGATTGTAATGACATTTACTACTTCAATTACTAATCCTGAACTGATAGAATTGATTGTAATGACATGTATGAGAGATTTTGAAGTGACCGTTCACATAAGCTATAAACAGCCAAACAGCCAAAACGATCATTAACTCGGTAGAATAACCCCAAATCGCACAGCGGTATGTCTGCGGACTTACAACGCCAGAAACCGTGTTTCGATACCAATGGTGGGAAGAGCACAGACAGCCCATTGTGTAGCTTTGTGCTTAATTACAAACAAACAAACAAATACTTTTCAATAAATTACGAAAAGTAAATGAAACATGCTATATTTCTAATACTAAAACATTTATAAAAATCGTGAGGCGTACTTGTGTATTGGGGGGGGGGGCGCTTTAGATGTTATGTAAGAGTGTGTTTTACGACTGTAGATATGATAAACACAAATAAATTCATATCATTCCTTGCTGTAATTAATAATAACCTTACACATACATATGATCGAATTTGTTAATTCTTATTTTTTCACTAAACTCATGAACAAAGTGATCAGATAGCTTGCGATCTCCAAACGCTGGTTTTACGCAAGATATGAATATTTTAATGCTGTGAACGAGCTTTAATAATCAAAAACAAACAGTTTAATCAATGTTTTAAGTTACCTGCACATTAGATAACTTTTAGACCATTCAGATTACGAACTAAAGTGTTGGAATTTTATATTACATGATAAAAAAGTTATATCTAATATATTTAACTTTTCGTTGTTTTGTTTTTCCAAATTTAAAAAAAACAGCCGCTATAAGTTTAGATACTTTGCTGAAAAACAGAACTGAGAGGAGTTGTTTCCTTTCCTAGTCAACAACTTTCACTTGAAAGACAGATATAACTTTAAACCAGATAGTTTTTTGTAATATAGCTTTAAATATTAACAATACTACGTCTATTTATATGTTTAATTATCTCATGTATAAACTATACAACATCGCTAGAAGTTTGAACAGTCTTGAAATGTGTAGACTTGTGTACGTTGTTTGTTTCTTGAAGGCAGTCTTGGGTACGGTTTTTGTTTATTTAAGACAAGCTTGTGTACGTTTTTTGTTTATTTAAGGCAGGCTTGTCTATGGTTTTTGTTTATTTAAGGCAGGCTTGTCTACGGTTTTTGTTTATTTAAAGCAAGCTTGTCTATGGTTTTTGTTTATTAAAGACAAGCTTGTCTACGGTTTTTGTTTATTTAAGGCAGGCTTGTGTACGGTTTTTGTTTATTTAAGACAAGCTTATCTATGGTTTTTGGTTATTTAAGGCAAGCTTGTCTATGGTTTTTGTTTATTTAAGGCAAGCTTGTCTATGGTTTTTGTTTATTTAAGGCAAGCTTGTCTATGGTTTTTGTTTATATAAG
>NW_013672177.1:14344-16675 GCF_000517525.1 Limulus polyphemus
AGGCAAGCTTGTCTACGGTTTTTGTTTATTTAAGGCAATCTTGTGTACGGTTTTTGTTTATTTAATGCAGGCTTGTGTACGGTTTTTGTTTATTTAAGGCAATCTTGTGTACGTTTTTTGTTTATTTAATGCAGGCTTGTGTACGGTTTTTGTTTATTTAAGGCAGGCTTGTGTACGGTTTTTGTTTATTTAAGGCAGGCTTGTGTACGGTTTTTGTTTATTTAAGACAAGCTTGTGTACGGTTTTTGTTTATTTAAGGCAGGCTTGTGTACGGTTTTTGTTTATTTAAGGTGGCAGTGAAATCGATAGAACGAATTTATAATCCGGTACTAGGACATAATATGCTACACTTTGGCTCGTTCATGCAAGAAATCTGAAGTAACCACAACACAAATGATATTCAGAGAGATTAAAACTCCAGTAGTCACCAGACGACAACTGTCGACTCACATAACGGGAGAGTCTATGTCAGGAAGAGAAGGTTTCGGGCGTCACTGTTACCAGAAGTAGTAGTGATATAGTCCACAGAGCAAGAAACACGCATACATAGATACCTGGCTCATAGTGCACGCGGAATAATATCAACTATATTGTAGCATGCACGTGACCTTTATACCCAAATTCGTTCGAAGTCACTACATCCAAATTTTAGCCTTTAGCTTGCAGAATGGTTTTTTTTTTCTTTCTTTCTTATCTCTCACAGAATAATGTTTTTGTCGTTAAACAGCGACGCTCTCCACATGTATAACCAAATATGCTATTAAGAAGTTAAAGCAGTCTGGAATACCTGCATTTCATCTGCTATTCAAAGTAACCTAATTTTACATACTATTTCAGTGTACAATTAGGAAATCTTTCTTTTCTTCTCAGGTATGAATTAATGGTATTTTACCTACATATTCAACTTAAGTATCTCTGACTTTATGCCTGAATTAATCCAAATACCTTTATGTCTTATTACCAGTTCTAAATCAGTAATCCAAATAACTTTATGTCTTATTACCAGTTCTAAATCAGTAATCCAAATAACTTTATGTCTTATTCCCAGTTCAAAATCAGTAATCCAAATAACTTTATGTCTTATTACCAGTTCTAAATCAGTAATCCAAATACCTTTATGTCTTATTCCCAGTTCTAAATCAGTAATCCAAATAACTTTATGTCTTATTCCCAGTTCAAAATCAGTAATCCAAACAACTTTATGTCTTATTCCCAGTTCTAAATCAGTAATCCAAACAACTTTATGTCTTATTCCCAGTTCTAAATCAGTAATCCCAATAACTTTATGTCTTATTCCCAGTTCTAAATCAGTAATCCAAACAACTTTATGTCTTATTCCCAGTTCTAAATCAGTAATCCAAATACAGGTTTCAACAAGAATTTATTGTTTTACAATATCTTCCTCTCTGCTTCATTTAATTTTACACATGGTATTTTTTTCCTTTCACTCACTATCAATTAATTTCACTTTACACTGATTCTCTGTTTTTAATTTCACACTTTGCATCAGTGTGAAATCCTGAAATATTACATATTATTCTGAACTTGAAGTCGTGTCATATTCCATTGATCCTCATTGTGGAGTCACTTTACATCGTTGTTCTGTTCGAGTGGTGTAATCTCACACTATCTGTCAACGTGGAATAGTGTAACACTAAATGTTTTCTATATTTGGAATCATGAGAGATTCGTCCTCGGTGATGAGTTATCTTACTGTTCATGTTAAATAATTTAAGTTAATCTTCTACTTAATTTGATGATTGTAACAATATACGTCTTTCTTATATCCTCAGATTCGAATATTAAACATGGTAAATTTGTAACTGAATAAATGAATACTTTACATACTACTGCTGTGTGTACTTAAAGTATAAACATAGGTATGATTTACAGTTACGTTATTATTGATATACATCACGAGCTACTGATGAGGAAGAGAATAACCTTTATTTTTTTATCAGTCTATGAAAGATACAAACGGATACACGAGATAAAGATGTGGGAAAATAAACAATTCTTCTAGACGACGTTAAGAATGATAAAACACGTATTTTGTTTAATAATTTATTGATATCCAAACTATCTCAGTAAAACAGTCGCACTATATTTTTCAATTTACTAATTCATTTTTTATCTTTAACTTTTTTTAAAACAATATTGTTAAAATTGTAGCGATAATTCAATTTAAGGCCACTTCAAGACGCGTCTCTTACTTTTTTTTAAAACAATATTGTTAAAATTGTAGCGATAATTCAATTTAAGGCCGCTTCAAGACGCGTCTCTTACTTTTTTTAAAACAATATTGTTAAAATTGTAGCGATAATTCAATTT
>NW_013672177.1:17675-25535 GCF_000517525.1 Limulus polyphemus
ATTGTAGCGATAATTCAATTTAAGGCCGCTTCAAGACGCGTCTCTTACTTTTTTTAAAACAATATTGTTAAAATTGTAGCGATAATTCAATTTCAGGCCGCTTCAAGACGCGTCTCTTACTTTTTTTTAAAACAATATTGTTAAAATTGTAGCGATAATTCAATTTCAGGCCGCTTCAAGACGCGTCTCTTACTTTTTTTTACAGTGCTCCTTATCAGTTATCTTTTAACGTTTTATGTGTACAGAGATAGGTTACTAAAATAATCATTACTTCGTTTCTAGAGTTTTCTCGCAAAGCTATACAAAGATTATTTATGCATTGCTGTCTCTAATTTCGAACTGATACACCAGATAGTCAGCAACAACCAACACCAACTTACCAAATACTGGAATTTGGTCGTCACTTTCATAGCTTACGCAAAAACCCCGCATTTTTATAACAACGGGACACGAACCATGATTCCTCGATTCACAGTGCGGACACGTTAAACAATAAACGTTAGGAACGTTCCAATAATGTTAGATTATTTATTTACAATAACTTCTTTACAAAGACGACAGTTAAAACCAGTTCCTGATAAATTTATTCTAATGATGAAGGAAAAGTAATACTTCATATTAATCAACGTTATTTATTTGTTTTCGATAGGCGTCATCATACACCAAAAATAATTAATTGTCTCCCTTGCTTTTCCTTGAACTGAAAGTTTAGAATATAAAGATAATACAAAAAAAAACAGACGAAAGATGTCGACAAACAGAATATAAAACTAAAAATGTGTTACATCTATTTAAAGGTGAAAAGTTTCTAATAGTATTATTTTAAATTGTTATAACCCTCCAACGCTCTTCATTTAATTCTCAAGAATGTGTATAATAACATTTCAACTTCATTACAACTGCTGACGAGGCCTTTCGTTCAGTACCACGACTGATAAGGCCGATTGGGGTACGACAGACGCAACAGTAATTGAAACACTATTTATATATTAAATTGCTTACTGTTTTACAGCTTATAACTGGAGGTTAAATAATTAACATAAAAGTACAGTGAAAATGTAGAATACAAATATTTATCTTTTATCGAAATATCTGTTGTTGTTTTACAGTTTATAACTGGAGGTTAAATAATTAACATAAAAGTACAGTGAAAATGTAGAATACAAATATTTATCTTTTATTGAAATATCTGTTGTTGTTTTACAGTTTATAACTGAAGGTTAAATAATTAACATAAAAGTACAGTGAAAATGTAGAATACAAATATTTATCTTTTATCGAAATATCTGTTGTTGTTTTTTTTTCAAAAGTAAAACTTGCTTTAAATTAAACAATTTAAAATCCTAATCTCACTGAAAAATCAACACAAAAGAGCTTTACACTAAAGCTAAACAACAACAACAACAGAATATAGCTTTCGAATAAAACACGAAAAATTCATTTCCGTTTCCCCCCCCCCCTCCGTTGCTGAACATCCTTGATAAGTCTAGAAAGGAAACCGAACTTCTTGGCGCCGTGCTTGTGAGTACAAAAAAAAAGGTGAAATTGTTGCAACACGTCAGTAAAATTAGATTGTCAATTGGCAATCTTCGTTTGTCTTCCGGATTCTACATTAAAGAAGATACGCACGAGATAATATCTGTTTCAAGATTCAACGTTTTACGGGAAACACATTCTAAAATTAGTTGGTGACGTAGTTGATTTAAAAACAACAATAAGATTATATTATACTAAAGAACCATAATCTCTGCTTGTTGTGAACGATAAAGTTAAATATTATACTAAAGAAACATAATCCCTGCTTGTTGTGAACGATAAAGTTAAATATTATACTAAAGAACCATAATCTCTGCTTGTTGTGAACGATAAAGTTAAATATTATACTAAAGAACCATAATACCTGCTTGTTGTGAACGATAAAGTTAAATATTATACTAAAGAACCATAATACCTGCTTGTTGTGAACGATAAAGAGTTGAATATTCCACTAAAGAACCATAATCTCTGCTTGTTGTGAACGATAAAGGATTAAATATTCTACTAAAGAATCATAATCTCTGCTTGTTGTGAACGATAAAGTTAAATATTCTACTAAAGAACCATAATCCCTGCTTGTTGTGAACGATAAAGAGTTAAATATTCCACTAAAGAACCATAATCTCTGCTTGTTGTGAACGATAAAGTTAAATATTCTACTAAAGAACCATAATCCCTGCTTGTTGTGAACGATAAAGAGTTAAATATTCCACTAAAGAACCATAATCCCTGCTTGTTGTGAACGATAAAGTTAAATATTATACTAAAGAAACATAATCCCTGCTTGTTGTGAACGATAAAGTTAAATATTATACTAAAGAACCATAATCCCTGCTTGTTGTGACCGATAAAGTTAAATATTATACTAAAGAACCATAATACCTGCTTGTTGTGAACGATAAAGAGTTGAATATTCCACTAAAGAACCATAATCTCTGCTTGTTGTGAACGATAAAGTTAAATATTATACTAAAGAACCATAATCTCTGCTTGTTGTGAACGATAAAGAGTTAAATATTCCACTAAAGAACCATAATCTCTTCTTGTTGTGAACGATAAAGAGTTAAATATTCCACTAAAAACCATAATCCCTACTTGTTGTGAGCGATAAAAGGTTAAATATTCTACTAAAGAACCATAATCCCTGCTTGTTGTGAACGATAAAGAGTTAAATATTCCACTAAAGAACCATAATCCCTGCTTTTTGTGAACGATAAAGAGTTAAATATACCACTAAAGAACCATAATCTCTACTTGTTGTGAACGATAAAGAGTTAAATATTCTACTAAAGAACCATAATCCCTGCTTTTTGTGAACGATAAAGAGTTAAATATACCACTAAAGAACCATAATCTCTTCTTGTTGTGAACGATAAAGAGTTAAATATTCTACTAAACAACCATATTCTCTACTTGTTGTGAACGATAAAAGAGTTAAATATTCTACTAAAGAACCATAATCCCTGCTTGTTGTGAACGATAAAGAGTTAAAAAGATATCTTCTAAAATAGGTCTAGTACTAAAAATATCTCTATGGCTCTATGCAGCTGCGTGGATAAAATTCCTTTAAAATTAATTAAAATGTCAAACATTTAAGACGCCAGGTTTCCCATATTTTGAAGACATATAGAAAAGTAAATATCGACATTAGTTTGATAGTTTAGGGTGATAATTTTGGGCTTAATTTATATATATATTAATTTATGTTCCACTTTTTGGAAAAAAAAAATTCATATATACTGTAATTCGGTAAATACACGTTCTTAATGTTACATGTATGTTTTTAATTCGGTAAATACACGTTCTTAATGATACATGTATGTTTTTAATTCGGTAAATACACGTTCTTAATGTTACATGTATGTTTGTAATTCGGTAAATACACGTTCTTATTGTTACATCTATGTTTGTAATTCGGTAAATACACGTTCTTAATGTTACATGTATGTTTGTAATTCGGTAAATACACGTTCTTATTGTTACATCTATGTTTGTAATTCCGTAAATACACGTTCTTAATGTTACATGTATGTTTGTAATTCCGTAAATACACGTTCTTAATGTTACATGTATGTTTGCACGAAGCCTATATTTTCCATACTTTGTTTTATAGTATTTGTTTGATTAACGTTTTCGTTATTTTTAGAATGTCATATAAAAGTTACAAAAAACATTAAGTTTCTTGTAGAAAAGACTTGTTAATGAATTAGAGAACAGTGTGTAAGTTCGTCAATAAGTAGAATGTCTATTCTTCGATAACCCCACGTTAAAACGCATGAAACATGTAAATTGTTATGACAACATCTTTGGTACAAACTAATATCTTTGCCATACTTTGCCTGTTAACACTCTCTATGTAAATTATTGTGTTCTGTGAAATTACAGTTAAGTTGTAGGAGCAGCCTAACACTGAAAGTCGATGAATTATTTCCTTTAGACAAACAAAAAAAAAAAACATCCAATTAACTTCGTAAAGATCATCGATACTTCACCCTATTTTCTGAACCATGTCTTTATCAGAAGTTCAGTTTCTATCACGTGTGATCTTTAGGATACGAGACACGGAATTTAATATTCGTGAAGCCTTGTGAAAAGTGACAACCATTCGGTGCGAAATGGATGATCGTAAAGGTTGTTCTCAGTCTCATAGTTTAGTTACGTTTCCTAATAACTTGTCCTCGTTATTTTCACGAAGTATTTCTGAAATACACGTAAGAAGGCCGCTCTAGTTAAATATGTGGAACTCGTAGCTGTCATGAATTCTGAGCTCTGCAGAGAAAAGTCATCATACGAGAGAAATGTAATATGACACTGTAGTATTTTACTGGAAATGTCGATGCATCTTACCATAGGATAATTTAACTATTGTAATATACAGAATGTAGCCGTTTTGGATAACACTAAGACTTTCTACAAAGTTACGTATGGGAGACCATATGACCGCTGTAGAATGTGACTTGTAAATATTCGAGGCTAGTATCTAAATTGTGTTTGAATATCAAAGACCGATCGTAAAACAAGGTGGCGATTTTTATTTTAGGGAATAAATTTAGTAAATGCTTCAAAATAAATTGGGAGGTTTAAATTATTCAGATATTCTAACAGGTAACATGCTCTAGACAATTTAAACTTAGAGGCAAAGTTAAAAAGTCATAAGAAAGTCCTCTTATAACCATGAAACCATATGAAGGATTGCTACACTAATAACCACGTAGTATGTCGTGTAGTGGTCAGTTCAAAACATGATAAATACGTGAAGGATCGTTCCACTAATAATACCCACGTAGTATGTCGTGCAGTGGTCAATTCAAAACATGATAAATACGTGAAGGATCGTTCCACTAATAACCACGTTGTATGTCGTATAGTGGTCAGTTCAAAACATGATAAACACGTGAAGGATCGTTCAACTAATAATAACCACGTAGTATGTCGTGTAGTGGTCAGTTCAAAACATGATAAATACGTGAAGGATCGTTTCACTAATAAATACCACGTAGTATGTCGTGTAATTGTCAGTACAAAACATGATAAATACGTGAAGGATCGTTTCACTAATAAATACCACGTAGTATGTCGTGTAATTGTCAGTACAAAACATGATAAATACGTGAAGGATCGTTTCACTGATAAATACCACGTAGTATGTCGTGTAATTGTCAGTACAAAACATCATGATCACGTAAAAGGACGTTGCCTCATAGCTAAGTAACGATACCGTACTTTTCCCATTTTTATCACGTATCCTTTTTCTTCATTATAGAAATATGTTAATAATGTTCCATTATAGTTGTTGAAACTGGTGTCTTTTATTTATGTACAGTAAAAGAAAATAAAACATACTTTAAGAGTGATATTTCATGAAAGGAAAAACCGGTTATCCAACAGCTGAAGGATCTTATTCTTGTTAGCTTTACCATGGATAAACCATTTCAGAAACAGCATGTCTAGCATATCACTATGTATATAAAAATCTCTAGTCACGTATATAATCTCTTCACAACAGACAACGATGACTCGTGTAAGGAAGTATATATAATCTGTTCACAACAGACATCAATGACTCGTGTAAGGAAGTATATATATAATCTGTTCACAACAGACATCAATGACACGTGTAAGGAAGTATATATATAATCTGTTCACAACAGACATCAATGACTCGTGTAAGGAAGTATATATATAATCTCTTCACAATAGACAACGATGACACGTGTAAGGAAGTATATATATAATCTGTTACACAACAGACAACGATGACACGTGTAAGGAAGTATATATATATAATCTGTTTACAACAGACAAAGATGACACGTGTAAGGAAGTAGTTGCTGTTTCTTGTTCAACATATGTTAATCAATACACTAAATACAGACAATCCCTATCAAAACACACGTTCCCCTAGCAATGAATAGAAACTTAAAAACGTATTGACTGAATGTAATAAAGTAAACTGTGCTCATCAGATATTATTTTACGTAATATATTAAATTACTTAATCTAATGTTCCACTCGTCATGATAATGATAACTTTCATACAGTTATGTTATCTTCGTAATAATGACAAAGGTTTCCATTCTAACGTTACAGTGATGACACTTTTGATAGATGTGGTGTTTTGGTCTAAGTTATGTTATTTACATCGAGATGATGCTGTGTCTTATTGTCGTATAGGTTTGACTCTTGGCTGGAAAGTAATATCATAAAATTCATATAAGATTATTACTCCTGATAGTAAAAAATATGTACAATCGAAAAATATTTGTAAATTAAATTTAAAACAGCCCAATGACCCCCCCCCCCTAGTGCTTTGAAGACGTAAAATGTGCCTGTTTGGAAATATTATTGTTTAACCTCAACTGTATGCAAACTGCCCTGCAATAGGGTCCCTAAAACCTCAAAAAGTAAATTTTCTAGTGTAGTATATATTTAATCGTTTAGATATAAACCTGTAATAAACCACGCTTTTCTACAAATGCATAGCAAGATATGTCATAATTAGGGTAACAAGATATGTCATAATTAGGGTAACAAGATATGTCATAATTAGGGTAGCAAGATATGTCATAATTAGGGTAACAAGATATGTCATAATTAGGGTAGCAAGATATGTCATAATTAGGGTAACAAGATATGTCATAATTAGGGTAACAAGATATGTCATAATTAGGGTAACTTGTTTCATATTTTATCTAAGTCCATATAAAATCTACCTTGTTTATATTTTCAAAGAATACTACAAGTTGTCAACTGTATTATTATTGTTGTTCTTATTCTGTACTTATTATTGTTGTTCTTATTCTGTACTTATTATTGTTGTTCTTATTCTGTACATTATTGTTGTTCTTATTCTTATTGTTGTTGTCTTATTCTGTACTTATTATTGTTGTTCTTATTCTGTACTTATTATTGTTGTTCTTATTCTGTACTTATTATTGTTGTTCTTATTCTGTACTTATTATTGTTGTTCTTATTCTATACTCATTATTGTTGTTCTTATTCTGTACTTATTATTGTTGTTCTTATTCTGTACTTATTATTGTTGTTCTTATTCTGTACTCATTATTGTTGTTCTTATTCTGTACTTATTATTGTTGTTCTTATTCTGTACTTATTATTGTTGTCTTATTCTGTACTTATTATTGTTGTTCTTATTCTGTACTTATTATTGTTGTTCTTATTCTGTACTTATTATTGTTGTTCTTATTCTGTACTCATTATTGTTGTTCTTATTCTGTACTTATTATTGTTGTTCTTATTCTGTACTTATTATTGTTGTTCTTATTCTGTACTTATTATTGCTTCAGGCACAGAAACATAATTTACTAGCATGAAATATCTGTCTTGAAAATAATTGTTTGTTTCAGTGTTCAAGGAAAAAGCTACATAAAACGCTTTAATTTTAAACTGAGAGGCTACAGTTCTTGCAACAATGGACTACGAACCATGAACCCTCAGGTTCACACGTCGAGCTTACTAGCCACTAAACAATGAAAATTATAACTCTATTGCTCGATTCTTTGCTGTTAATAAATCTGCAGGTTCTTCAGCGTTCAGCAGACCCGCTGTCTTCTTAGCCCTCAGTGGACTTGGCGTGTACTGAACTAAGAGCTCAAGGTGGACCTATTGTTAAATTAAATCATTAAACAAAATCAACGTTTTTTTTTTACTTGCACAATCATTTATTTGTAAATATTAAAAATAAAAAATATATAAGTTAAAAGAAACTTAAAACTCCACATGTTTCGGTGTAAATAATTCCATCATCTTCAGGAGAATCCATCAAGAAGTACACTCTCCTGAGGATGACGTTGTTGCGTCGAA
>NW_013672177.1:26480-28352 GCF_000517525.1 Limulus polyphemus
ATGTTGTTAATTGTGTACCAGTTTAACGTTGAATATTACTTATGATTTTAACTTTATACACAAGTGCCAAAATACTATAATTATAAACCTATGTTGTTGTTTTATTTTGTTGCACTCAGTAGAGCAGCTGTTTTTTTCTGCTGTCTGTTTCTATAAATTGTCATTTTGTTTTTGAATTCATTTAAAGAATAAAATTGAATGTTTTTGATTTCATGTATGGACTACATCTTGGACTGACGACACTAAATTCAATGAAGATTATTACGCTAACATGATTTTATTCCTATCTAATACAAGCATAGTTCAGGGCATTCAACAATATATTATACATAGTAAGTGTTTTGAATCAAAACCTAGCGTACTGATCATATATTATATGCGACATTTAGAAATAAACCTACCAAAACAAATAAGGCTATTTTTGTTGTAATGGTAACAAAAAGATAAATTTCATTAGACGCATTGTTATTTTTTTTGTAGTTATATTAACAATTTAAAATAAGTTTTATAAATACAACTATCACAAGAAAAATTATTCTGTTACGTTTGATATTGTTTAAAGCTCACAGTTTCTTTCCTATTAACGCTAACTTACACTGGTTCGGATATCTTTTCACAATTCGATACTTCCAAGTACAAAAACACGAGAACTGTATTTGATCTTATGGCGAAGCTTGTCACCACAAGGTAGCTAATTAGTTCTACATCTTATCTTCTCCTCTAAGTTATTACCCAAAACTTAATCATGTGTCCTTAGGCTTTAGACTTTTATGTTTTGATAACAATCCATGTTTTAAATTTATTTATTTCAATATTAGTTCTCCAGTAAATACTTAGTATATATAACTGACTTTGAAAGTTGGGGTAATCTGTGCTAAGATATTTGAATGGAAAGTCATATACAAAAACGAAGTATCTGACAAAGAAATTATAGTGCTGTTTATAGTGAATCTACGGAGTGTTGTTCTGTGGTGGAAGCGGGTTTGTTTTCAGTTGAAGAAAAACTCCTGTCACGTGAGGAAAAAATAACATTTCGTTCATTACTAAATGACACAAAAATATTGTTATTTACATTAACAAGACGGCTTATTATCTTGAGAGTAATGAAAGGAATTAATTGAAAATAAACATATTTTCGGGATTTGCTAGTGTATCGTGGTATGATGCAAAAAAGGAATTAAGCGCGCAACTATTCAGTGATTCCTATTATTAGCTTAGTATAATAAATATCACGCCTGATCGTGTTTTAAAACATTTTAAAAGATAAAAAAACGAAAATAAAGTTGGGGCTTCATTTCTATCCGAGGGTTTGTGAAATATGTAAATATATATAAAATATCAAAACAAAAATGATAATATTACACCTAGTTAGCGAAATGGTTTGTTTTAAAAGTGGAACTCTAAAATGGCGTACAGAATGAGGACAGAGAGTAAATAAATAAATAAAGATCGTGAAAAATTGCCTAAACCAAGTATTGCCTCTAGTAGAAGTTGGAATACCAGTTTCGGTATTTGTTTACTCATTCTGTGCAGAGTTGATTAAACCAAGTATTGGCTCTAGTAGAAGTTGGAATACCAGTTTCGATATTTGTTTACTCATTCTGTACAGAGTTAATTAAACCAAGTATTGGCTCTAGTAGAAGTTGGAATACCAATTTCGGTATTTGTTTACTCATTCTGTGCAGAGTTGATTAAACCAAGTATTGGCTCTAGTAGAAGTTGGAATACCAGTTTCGGTATTTGTTTACTCATTCTGTGCAGAGTTGATTAAACCAAGTATTGGCTCTAGTAGAAGTTGGAATACCAGTTTCGGTATTTGTTTACTCATTCTGTGCAGAGTTGATTAAACCAAGTATTGGCTCTAGTAGAAGT
>NW_013672177.1:29177-34706 GCF_000517525.1 Limulus polyphemus
TTTACAGTTACAAAAATAAACAACCTTACCGTATTTACAGTTACAAAATAAACAACCTTACCGTATTTACAGTTACGACAAATAACAACCTTATCGTACTCACAGTTACAAAAATAAAACAACCTCACCGTATTTACAGTTACAAAAATAAAACAACCTTACCGTACTTACAGTTAAGAAAAAAAACAACCTTACCGTACTTACAGTTACAAAAAACAACAAAAACCAAAGAATAACAAACATTTAAAACAGCTTACACTTCTTCCGAATGTTTTGCATGTTGTGTAACAGTTTATTTTGTTTTAAGCATAAATAGATATTATATTATTTTATAAATATGTTTCCTGATTACAATAATACTCCTTATTAAATTAAATAGTTAATCAGTTCCATAAATTTAAAGACAACGTATACTTGAAGATAGCTAGTTCTGCTTGAAATATATTTTTGTATTTTACGAGAAACCAATAACAAACGTGTTATTATTTACTGTATGATGCATCACCAAAAAACGACACGGTATTGTTGTATTGTATGGGTAATCACCAAAAAACGACACGGTATTGTTGTATTGTATGGGTAATCAACAAAAAACGACACGGTATTGTTGTATTGTATGGGTAATCAACAAAAAACGACACGGTATTGGTACTCTTGGTGCAACTATATTAAACAGTTTATACTCTTGGTGCAACTATGTTAAACAGTTTATTCTCTTGGTGCAACTATATTAAACAGTTTATACTCTTGGTCCAACTATATTAAACAGTTTGTACTCTTGGTGCAACTATATTAAACAGTTTATTCTCTTGGTGCAACTATGTTAAACAGTTTATTCTCTTGGTGCAACTATGTTAAACAGTTTATTATCTTGCTGCAACTATCTAAATAAGTTATTCCCTCTAACCATCTATTTCGAACAGTTTTCTTACAGGTCAACTGCCTTAGATGACCTGTTCTCATAAGCCAAATATGTATATTTGTTAACCAACTGTATAAAACACTGTGTGCTTACTAGTAAACCGTGTAATGCACAACTAACTTAATAGCCATATATGTGAAGCACATAACTAAGTACTGCCTAACATAAACCTTATTTTAGTTGCATATTTTTCTTTCATTATCTTCCTTGTTAGGTCCAGTCTACAGTTAAATTTATTTTAGTTACGCACGATGTATAGAACATTTGGTTAAAGTGCTTATCATTGGTTATAATGAAGTGATCTTTTCTTTTCTAACAGTTGATAATTTAATTAGTTTCTATTGTTGATTTTGATTGACTTTTTAATTTCTATTTTAAGCAGAACAAGGTTGTAAAATCTGCTAGAAATACAATATCCAAATTAAAATTTTTATCGAGTTGAGTAAATATGTGTACAGGGAAGAATATACGACAATATTTTACGGTTGTCTTCAACAGCATCTAATAGTTAAGTTTACTATGTGGTTACTGGTTTTAATATTTACATTTCTTGTAAGACTTGTCGTTGCCGATATTATAAAACGTTAGGATAAATCTGTTCTGACACAGTTCAGAAATGCTAACACTTTACATTGGAAATTAATTGCATACATATTTGTTGAATGAGTTGAATCGTCTGAAAAAAGTAATCTTTCGTTTCGTGAATTTAAGGGTTTTTTTTTTTTATTCCTCAATTTATCTATTTTCTAGAAATAACATCATTTAACTCAAACTGGATTGTCTGCTGTGTCCACTGCGTGGAATCGAACCTCAGCTTTTAGCGTTATAAGTCAAACTTACCGCTGTTCTACCAGAAATTTGAACTGATTTGCTAAATGTCGAACTCAAACAAATGAATCACTTATTCAAAGCTTTAATAAGGCAGTCCATAGACGCTTTTAAATTGTTGAAGAACCGAGTATGATGCTTAGAGTTTTTACATTTTAAATATTTTATTGAAACACAAAACAATAATTTTTTTTACAATATAAGATAAAAACAATGGTTAAATATGACCAATATAAGGGTAAAAATGAGTTAATAGAACAACCTGATTATGCTAGTTTTAAATATACAAATTATTTTTGTGTGCTATTGAAAATAAAGTTTTAGTTCATGGTTTAAAGTTCAGAATTGCGAATAGGCTGAGTTTGAGTATTATTTTAAACAGTGTGAACAGTTTTTAAATTTACCGTAACAATTTGGTATAACTCTGGACAGTCGCTTAGAACTCAGAGTGCTGGAAATGGCTTCTTTTAGCCAATAAAAATTTAAAAAATATTTCAGTTCAAATTAAGAAAAAACGGATTGGGTATTTTCTTTTCAATAAAAATGTCTTCCATTGGCTCTCGAGGAGGTCTGTTAAAAAATACACGATATCGGTTGTATTATAAAATATAGCTGTGATGTATTTTAAACCTAATTTTCACCTACACTTTTCTTCGTACATGAAAGTGTTCAAATGTAATTTATAAATTAATTTACTTGTTTCTGCTCTCAGCATGGTCATATTGGATCCACTAAAAGCCAATTGTTAACTCGCGTGAATAAACATCCAAATTTTAGATTCCCCCACTAAATCGAATGTACTTCAGAATGCCCGAAGTGAATGTGACTTTCTCATAAATTCAAATTATTTTGAGTTCTTAGCAAGGGCCAATAAAGAACGGAGTCGCCGTATTAAAGATAATTTTCTCATTCACAAACTGTGCTAGAAATTAGCAAAGTAGGTTTAGCATGAAGCTGCTTCTGATATAAAATTTATTCTTAAGTTAAAATACTTACCAGAAAACCATAAAAAAGCACTATTAGCCACTGTTATACTGTAACGGATGGATAGGGTAGAATTCAATAAGAACTAACTGATATTTTACAAGTATGTCATAGAACTTTTACGAAGAACAATTACAAGTAATGAGAGAATATTGAACTACATGATAATAAACACATGTTGAAAAGATAGGTGTGACAAATCGGGGGAAATAAATATGGTATTTTCCCTCCAAGAGAACGAAATGATGTAATTTCCCGCTTCTAAGAAAGAGAACAAGCATGCGTATAGCATTAGTGTAAGCATTTCCTACAGTGTGGTAAGTAGATAATGTTGGAGAAGTATAGATTACAAGTACGTTTCCTTATGACAACGAGAATCGCTACACGTTTAGTTATTATTTTAATTGTTAAACTTAATTGTTTAACATCTGTGTGGCTCCAGATTAATTTAAAATTAAGCATGTTTACTATAAACAAGGAGTAGAACAGTAATTTTCGCTGATCTGTTTTGTTGTTCCACGATTTCGCTGTATATAAACTGCCTTATTTTAACATCTTCAGGAATATATATTTCATCAGTGATTAGATTATCATTTGACAGCTAGTGACACTTTAAAAATTACGTCAAAAATAGTAAAACATGAACTCTAGGGTCAAGATTCTTTCTTTAAATATCTAGGTTTTAAAGACAGCATAAACAGGAAAGATAGCGAATCTAATATTCTTTAGAAAATCTCATTAGAATTCATGAACGTACATGAATGATAACTTCGGTGAAAAATTCGCTTTGGAGGATGCCTTACAAGAATGTTGTGTGTATTATCTTTTGATCCTTTACACATTCAGAGCATGGTACATATTTGGAACTTGGTAATTACTAACTTAATTTATACCTGTAGGATATTTTACTTTATAATTTACTAGTTGAATTACCCGTTCCCCTGCACAGATCTCCAAATTACTTGAAATGGGTATTTATAAACACAATGAAATTACTTTTAAAAACATATATTTATAAATTTCAATTTTCATAACATTTCAATTTCTATCTGAACCTTTGATTTTCACAATCTAAATTAAAGCTTCTTGATATACAACATTGTCTGTTGTTCCTTTTGACAATATAAACAAGTATTGAAGAGTTCCAACCCTTGAACATCCTACAAAGAATTGATCATGTGAACATTTTGGAGAATCAAGATTTATCAACAACATTATTGGTGAACCAACCATTAATTTCAGAATGTGTCCTGCCATCCCTACTGATTCAAGAACATTTAAGAATTAGGTTGGGTAATTTTACAGCATCACCTGTAACAAGAACAATATCAATTGATCTGTAGGTAAATTCCTGTAAGGGGACCTTTTGCACTAATTGATCATTTATGTCATGAACAGTATCATTGGGAGTTGCAAGAAATGCTCTTTTACACAACCATTAATAATTTTTACAAATGTTAGGAACATCTTTCCTTTTAGCTCTTCTGCATCCTTAACTAAGTTACTACATTTATCTGGAATAGCAATGTAGTTGTTGCATTAATGGATTAGAATCTTTCCAACACTAACTTATAAAGGAGTTAAACCGTTTTCTTTCATATCATCAAAGTTATTAAAAACAGAGAAAATAAAAATAAACCACAAATTAACGTGTACGTGTTCAACATAAACAGCATTATTGGCCTAACAACAATATCGTGATAGTTTTGTTGCTAAGAGACGATGCATAGTGTTGAGTATTAACAAAAGAAGCTTGACAAGAAGACAGAAACTGATTCAAAATCCAAAAATTGATTTTTGTGGGAATTTCTGGAGACCGTAAGAGTCACCATGCCAAGTTGGGGTGTGATTAATCAAACAGTGTGCGAGGAGTTATCGGACAGACAAACATACACTTTCGCTTATATAATATACATACATTGGTTCCTCGTGTAATATTACAAATAAAACGAGTAATTCGTTTATTATCCATGTGTTCCTCAAACAACAATATATGAACAATGTTCTGGTTCCTTTATCTATGTAGAATTTTATGCAACAGTACTACGTGAATAATCCACTGTTGCTTAACACAGCAGAGTAATAGTATTCGTGTAGCTATTTGAGTCCTTATTCAATCAAATAATAGGATAAAGTAATATGGAACTGTATGGTGCTAATTTTTTACACAACAGATACATTTCTCATACAATGCAACAATACCATGTCGTTGTTTGTTGAATACCCATACAATACAACAATACCGTGTCGTTGTTTGTTGAATACACATACAATATAATAATACCATGTCGTTGTTTGTTGAATACACATACAATACAATAATGCCATGTCGTTGTTTGTTGAATACACATACAATACAATAATGCCATGTCGTTGTTTGTTGAATACACATACAATACAACAATACCATGTCGTTGTTTGTTGAATACCCATACAATACAACAATACCGTGTCGTTGTTTGTTGAATACACATACAATATAATAATACCATGTCGTTGTTTGTTGAATACACATACAATACAATAATGCCATGTCGTTGTTTGTTGAATACCCATACAATACAACAATACCGTGTCGTTTTTTGTTGATTACCCATACAATACAACAATACCATGTCGTTTTTTGTTGATTACCCATACAATACAACAATACCGTGTCGTTTTTTGTTGATTACCCATACAATACAACAATACCGTGTCGTTTTTTGTTGATTACCCATACAATACAACAATACCGTGTCGTTTTTGTTGATTACCCATACAATACAAAAAACTGTTTAATATAGTTGCACCAA
>NW_013672177.1:35441-44449 GCF_000517525.1 Limulus polyphemus
GTTTTTGTAACTCTAAGTACGGTAAGGTTCTTTTTGTAACTGTAAGTACGGTAAGGTTGTTGTTTTTGTAACTGTAAGTACGGTAAGGTTGTTGTTGTTTTTGTAACTGTAATTACGGTAAGGGTGTTGTTTTTGTAACTCTAAGTACGGTAAGGTTCTTTTTGTAACTGTAAGTACGGTAAGGTTGTTGTTTTTGTAACTGTAAGTACGGTAAGGTTGTTGTTGTTTTTGTAACTGTAATTACGGTAAGGGTGTTGTTTTTGTAACTCTAAGTACGGTTGTTTTATTTTTGTAACTGTAAGTACGGTAAGGTTGTTGTTGTTTTTGTAACTGTAATTACGGTAAGGGTGTTGTTTTTGTAACTCTAAGTACGGTAAGGTTCTTTTTGTAACTGTAAGTACGGTAAGGTTGTTGTTTTGTAACTGTAAGTACGGTAAGTTTGTTGTTGTTTTGTAACTGTAGATACGGTAAGGTTGTTGTTTTTGTAACTGTAAATACGGTAAAGTTGTTTGGTAACTGTAAGTACGGTAAGGTTGTTGTTGTTTTTGTAACTGTAAGTACGCTAAGGTTGTTATTTTTTGTAACTGTAAGTACGCTAAGGTTGTTATTTTTTGTAACTGTAAGTACGGTAAAGTTGTTTTGTAACTGTAAATACGGTAAGGTTGTGTTTGTTTTTGTGTTTGTAAGTACGGTAAGGTTGTTGTTGTTTTTGTAACTGTAAGTACGGTAAGGTTGTTGTTGTTTTTGTAATTGTAAGTACGGTAAGGTTATTGTTGTTTTTGTAATTGTAAGTACGGTAAGGTTATTGTTGTTTTTGTAATTGTAAGTACGGTAAGGTTATTGTTGTTTTTGTAACTGTAAGTACGGTAAGGTTGTTGTTGCTTTTGCAATTGTAAGTACGGTAAGGTTGTTGTTGTTTTTGTAACTGTAAGTACGGTAAGATTGTTGTTTTTGTAACTGTAAATACGGTAAGGTTGTTCTTGTTTTTGTAACTGTAAGTACGGTAAGGTTATTGTTGTTTTTGTAACTGTAAGTACGGTAAGGTTGTTGTTGTTTTTGTAACTGTAAATACGGTAAGGTTTTTGTTGTTTTTGTAACTGTAAATACGGTAAGGTTGTTGTTGTTTTTGTGTTTGTAAGTACGGTAAGGTTGTTATATTTTTGCGACTGTAAGTACGGTTAGATTATGACTCTTAAAGTCACTCCGTTTTTAGTGATGGCTGCGTTCTTTGTCAATACACCGTTACAGATTGACTGTTTGACTGTGTCATTTAATTATTCAAATGCCTTGTAAAGACATTAACCACTGTGCTAGTTATTTCCAGTTCATTGCATATAAACATTACCTCAAAACGATATCAATAAATCAAAATGTCACTTACTACTCCTCTCTATGTATCTATATCCCTTAACAAATCAGAAGCCATCATTTTCACGGATATACGCGCACAGTTGTATGCAGATAGCAAGCTCAGCTATACAGTACATTCATATAATAAAATTAATTTGTATTGCAGGATAAGAACAACTGTAAAGTTATGGCAGTTATAAAAGAACAACTGGTGCCTGAATTGTTCTTTACTTACCAAGATCTTATACCCATATATTCCATATTACTACTACAAGATTAACGAGTGATGAAAATCCCAGAAACTGCAATACATTTCCGTGACAAGTGGCGAAGTCAGGAAAAGACATTCTCAAGTTTTTTCTCGTAAAACTCCAAACGTTTGTGTTGAGGAAAAAAAATTTATAAATATCTGTGTTGGAATAATAACATACAATATATACCTGTAAATAAGAAAACGATGTAGCTCTGTTCATAATGACAAGCAAACAAAAAATCTGAGTGATTTAACGCATAAATGCTGTTTAAGAACACAAATTTGTATAACGAAATAAATAACAAACTGAACGAACAGAATTTATGAAACTTATTTTATGTGTAAAAATATGATACAAACCCGGCTCTAGATCCAAAACTGTTTATTTCTTTTAAAGCTATTCTAATATATTTAAATGAAGCATACGCCATCTGAAACAGATTATTTATAATGTATTATATTTTAAACAGTAATTACTCGGTAAAATAACAACGAAGTATCATAAACTCAAAATATCTTTTTTTAAATCACAGGTAATACTTAGACATAGGTTTAAAATAAGACCCAAAACTCGAGCGCTCCTGAAGAAGAATAGTGAACTATTCGAAAACGCTCGAGTTTTGGGTCTTATTTTAAGTCTATTACACATTATATGTGATCCTTGAGCTAACTCTTTTATCAAAATTGACATATTGGCTATATTGCCTGGGTACTATCTTAGTACCTTAATCACATCTAGAAATGAATAGAAGTGGCACCAAAACGAACAGTACAAATTGCATATAAAAAGTGTTGTTGTTGTTGTTTTTCTCCAGTTGCTTTGTTTGATTTAGAATTTTCGCTCAAACGCTATCTACCCAAATCCATCCCTAATTTCGAACTGATACACCAGAGAGAAGGCAGCTAGTCAACTGATACAACAGAGAGAAGGCAGCTAGTCAACTGATACAACAGTATCAGTTGACTAGCTGCCTTCTCTCGCCTTCTCTCTGTTTTGCTAGTCAACTGATACACTAGAAGGCTGCTAGTCAACTGATACACCAGAAGGCTGCTAGTCAACTGTTACGCCAGAAGGATACTAGTCAACTGATACACCAGAAGGGCTACTAGTCAACTGATACACCAGAAGGCTGCTAGTCAACTGATACACCAGAAGGCTGCTAGTCAACTGATACACCAGAAGGCTGCTAGTCAACTGATACACCAGAAGGCTACTAGTCAACTGTTACACCAGAAGGCTACTAGTCAACTGATACACCAGAAGGCTGCTAGTCAACTGATACACCAGAAGGCTGCTAGTCAACTGATACTCCAGAAGGCTACTAGTCAACTGATACTCCAGAAGGCTACTAGTCAACTGATACTCCAGAAGGCTGCTAGTATCTACCGCCACTTCTTGGTCCTCTCTTACCTAACCGAATCGTCTAGGAATTGACTGTCGCTCACTCGTATAACGCATTTACAGCCCAAAAGGGGAAAACGCGTTTTTACGGAAACAGGCAGCGAACCATGAACTTTCTAATTCATAGTCTGAGAATGTTATCCATTAAGTTGTACCCGGCCCTAGTCCAAATAGAAAACAAAGCAGTGTTTTTCTAATTTGCCACAAACTTCCACTTTTTCTAGCTGCAACAGGAATCAACTCAGTTTTCCAATATGAAAACTAATATTTTAAGTAGCTCCGATATGGCTCAATGGTAAGCTTCAGGGTTCATAACTGTAAAACTTGGAGTTTGATTCCCGTGGTGAAAAAACACATAATCCATTATTTAACTGATTTATGATAATTCAGAATGTGCTGGAAACACTGCAAATAATATTTCTACAGTTATTTTACATTTATGGCCCGGCATGGCCAGGTGATTAGGGCACTCGACTCGCAATCTGTAGGTCGCGGGTTCGAATCCCCGTTCCACCAAAAAATGCTCGCCCTTTCAGACGTGGGGGCGTTACAATGTGACGGTCAATCCCACTATTCGTTGGTAAAAGAGTAGCCCAAGAGTTGGCGGTGGGTGGTGATGACTAGCTGCCTTCCCTCTCGTCTTACACTGCTAAATTAGGGACGGCTAGCGCAGATAGCCCTCGTGTAACTTTGCGCGAAGTCCAAAACAAACAACCAATTTATATTTATAAGTTATTATCTCCAAAGTACATCCTAAGACACAAAATAATACACTTTATATAAAGCAAGGTGTATTTTTATACTATTACACGACTGGAGATTTACCCTAAAAACAAGGTTTATCTTCAGGCTGTATATAAGGTATTGAATTAACTTACTTATTCTATCATATCTTAAATACATCGGCCTTAACCAAACCAGTTAGATAACGCCACGTGTTTCCAAACGCGTTTAAGTTTTTCTATCACACCTCTATTTATATATTTGTAACCATGGCGCTTCCATTGAACCAGCAGTTTCACGCTTTTAACGAAATGTTTTGACTATCTGTAGAATACGTAATAGATAAATTATCAACGTTCATAGACAGAAGAGGAATTCCAAACTGGTAAACAGATCTATTTTTTCTTGTCAGAAAAAGTGGCAAGTGTAAAAATACGTTAGTTGTATCGTTAAAGTGATATAATTGTGTTTCCATACCAACCATGCAGTTACTAATTCTGAAAAACTAAGAGATATCACCCAATACTAAGTTGTGTAACGAAGTGATAACATGTTGATTTAAAATTTTGAGATGAAATAAAGAGTCGAGGTTTTGTCATCAGACAGTGCTTCAATGTTGCCTGTCCAGTAAAAACAGAACATTCTCCAGTAATTAAAATGCTGTTGTTCACATGTAACATCATTTTTTACATGTACCACTACCACTGAATAATGCAATTAAATGACGGGTGATCAGTTCAAGACACATGATTTGTATGTTCTAAGAAAGGTATTGGACGATTCAACGTTAGTAAAAGAACAGTTGCCGTAGTAACTAAATCGATGAACACTGATACTTCAACAAACTGCTTTTATTCCTGCGTTTTGAAGCTGTTGATGTTTCTGGAAGCTGCTACTTTAAACTAGACTCTATTTTGTCCGTTTGGCGCTGGGTATAGTCCTACCGAAATTCTAGATTGTAATCTCAGATCGTAGACCTCACTCTGTTGAAGCACAGAAAATCTAAAGTTTTAAACCCCGTGTTACTCAGTTGAGAAAGTTCTAGAAAGTTTACTTGTGTTGGGGACCACGGTTTGATAGTATTCATGACGATGACGTTTACAGAACTGGACCGAGATTATGTAGAGATAGTGAAAAAAGAAAGGGAACACAGGCCAATAAGTACTTCATCTTTATATCTTTAAATCGTATTATGTTTTATAACATGAACGACAAAAAATAAGGGGAACACAGACCAATAAGTACTTTACCACATATCTTCATCTTTATACCTTTAAATCGTATTATGTTTTATAACATGAACGACAAAAAATAAGGGGAACACAGACCAATAAGTACTTTACTACGTATCTTCATCTTTATATCTTTAAATCGTATTATGTTTTATAACATGAACGACAAAAAAGAAAGGGAACACAGGCCAATAAGTACTTTGCCACATATCTTCATCTTTATACTTTAAATCGTATTATGTTTTATAACATGAACGACAAAAAAGAAAGGGAACACAGGCCAATAAGTACTTTACCACATATCTTCATCTTTATACCTTTAAATCGTATTATGTTTTATAACATGAACGACCGTGTAATATGTGAGTTTGGTGACTATAAGTACACTTTGTCTGATTGATAATTCTAATGCATGGGTAATATTTCCGAGTTTCTCTATAGTTTAAAATTAGGGTAACATATAATGTATTTCACGAAATATTTCAAGCAAGTGTAAATTTGTTACAATTATTTAAATTTCATGAGTTACGTCTTTTATATATATATATTTTGTTTTAAGATATAAGACGCCTCAATGACGAAGCAAAGTAATAATGTATTCCATTTTTCTTTTGTTAACTTCGTTAAATCTTATTGTTTGTAATATTTACATCACTTTCCGAATTATTATTAAACATTCGAAAATTATAATTTACATTTCTGGCTTATTATATAAATAAAATTAGGGTTAACCTAGACATTCTAAGCTGGCATAACATCGAAAATAACGGTAAAGGAATGGTATCCAACTAATTATTTACTATATTCTACTCGTTGTAGTTTTTGTTTTCTGTTGAATTGGTTATGAATTACATACTTTGAGGAAGTTTTTAGTAATTTAATGGAAACGACCACTTGTATGTTACTTTGTAAATAACTAGTTCTAATATCTATAGTCAGCTTTTTATATGGTGGACTTGACTGTTTAAGTGTATGTAGTTTTTCAAGATTAAACAACAACAACCAAAAACCGTAACATAGAAACACAAACCAATGTTAAGTAAGATACAATAGAGCTATTTTGATCTTCACCTCCCCAACAATGTGCCAAGTAAACGATCAAGGACGAGGGAAGAGTGCCAAGTTGTACCGTGTTTTATAGACTTTGTTCTTTCCTTCGTACAAAGAGTTAACAAAGTAACTGCTGAATATGGGAGTGATATATCTCCAGAACAACTCCAGATTATAGTACAAGGCACCATTGAATTTCTTTAAAGTAACTGCTGTAAATGGAAGTGATGTATCTCCAGAACAACCCCAGATTATAATACAAGGCACCATTGAATTTCTTTAAAGTAACTGCTGAATACGGGAGTGATGTATCTCCAGAACAACTCCAGATTATAGTACAAGGCACCATTGAATTTCTTTAAAGTAACTGCTGATCATGGGAGTGATGTATCTCCAGAACAACTCCAGATTATAATACAAGGCACCATTGAATTTCTTTAAAGTAACTGCTGAATACGGGAGTGATGTATCTCCAGAACAACTCCAGATTATAGTACAAGGCACCATTGAATTTCTTTAAAGTAACTGCTGATCATGGGAGTGATGTATCTCCAGAACAACTCCAGATTATAGTACAAGGCACCATTAAATTTATTTAAAGTAACTGCTGAATATGGGAGTGATGTATCTCCAGAACAACTCCAGATTATAGTACAAGGCACCATTGAATTTCTTTAAATGACAATATGCATAAATATGATAATGACACTGCTATTGGATATTAACAGATAATCCTTAAATTAAGAACTATCAATGTCTAATATCGTCACAGTTCTCATGTTAATCCGAAACGAATTTACTTAACAAACAAACTTATAGGTGATGCTATGTAGTATTTTATTTTATGTATTTAATAACATTACTTATTACACACCAAGACTTAGGGAAATAAACATGTTACCTGATTTGTTAGTTTACATCATTTATTTGTAATAGTTCGTTATGTCATAAAACAACGTTACATATTTGGCATAATTACAATATAATATGTCTTCGAATATAATTTTATAAAATATTTTCTCCATTAATAAGCCTTTTTAAATTTAGTTTTCCCTAAAACTTTCACTTGACTTGAAGTTAAATGTAACTATTTCAGCCCATTTTGTATGTTTTACAGTTAAAACATATCTTTATGACGATTAAACTGACCTTTCACGTGATTTTTAGAACCAAGCAATAGAGGTAGAAATCACTGTAGACGATTATCACAGTATATATTTGGTGTATTAATTATGTACTCGTCTGATCACATTGGTCAAGATTTATTGTGGTGTGGTATCATTCTTTAATACAGCAGTGGACTTATTGGCTTCTCCTTACCTCAGGTGCACAATCAGGAGAAATAAAGAATATTTTCCAGTTTTACAAATCTGGAGAGAACCTCCTATTAGGGTTTTACATCTTGGTGAGAGTTAAAGTTTTAATCACAGGAGTTTTCATATGTAATGATACACCTTAAACAAAACTACGTGAGAGCACATGTGTGAAGAAGAAAAAAGACTTCCAATGTAGAAATATTTTAGTTCTCGAAAACTAAGACGGCTCGATTTAATCAAGATTAAAATGTAACTTACAGGAGTTGTTTTTTTTTGTTGTTGTTGTTGTTGTTTTTGAGAATAAACTCGGGTGAATTAATCTGTAGCCATAGTAAAACAGAACCAGGAGAAGCACATTCAGACGAACGTCAGATTAAATTAGGAGTAATAGTTTTTTTTACAATAATCAGATGGAGATTAAAAGAGTTAAATTCACAAGATAATGAAATGCAACTTAAGAAAAGTAGACTCACAACATGGCCAAGTGGAACCTATTAGTAACAGATTAACAACATGGCCAAGTGGAACCTATTAGGCCATGTTGTTAATCTGTTACTGGTAGGTTCCACTTTGAATCTGTTACTGGTAGGTTCCAGTTGGTCATGTTGTTAATCTGTTACTGGTAGGTTCCACTTGGCCATGTTGTTAATCTGTTACTGGTAGGTTCCACTTGGCCATGTTGTGAATCTGTTACTGGTAGGTTCCACTTGGCCATGTTGTGAATCTGTTTCAACATGGTCAAGTGGAACCTACCAGTAACAGATTAACAACATGGACAAGTGGAACCTACCAGTAACAGATTAACAACATGGCCAAGTGGAACCTACCAGTAACAGATTAACAACATGGCCAAGTGGAACCTACCAGTAACAGATTAACAACATGGCCAAGTGGAACCTACCAGTAACAGATTCACAGCGTCATCAGATGGAATTTAAAGACGCAGATTCACAGTATGATCAAATGAAACTTATGACGGATGAGTTTGACAATGATTAAATAACAAGAGATGTGTGTTCAGACAGAGCTTTACAAATAATCCAAATAAAAGATCAATAGGGGTTACCTGATCGAATAACTCAAATCTGCGTGAACGTACGACATTGATCACTTAGTAATTAAGAGTCGTTTCTCCATACTGAAGAATGGTTCTGAAAAATAAAAACATGGAAATTGAGGTTTATAAGATTCTTCAGAATTGAAGAAAATTTCTGATGAGAAATTTAAAACCATGGTTTTATGGGACGATAACTGAGAACCCGGGGAAGGTTCTAAGAGGAAATTGATAGGTCAGGTTCTATAAGGTAATTCGGACATAAAGAAGAAATAGGTTGATTCAATAATAACCTATTGAAGTTTCAAAATAAAGCAAATAGAAAAGATACTGAAGTGGACACAGGTCAGTTCTGGGTTAAAAAAGAATAAAAAAAGAGGAAGATGGGAGTGAAACGAGATTACAGTTTGATATAGTGTGGTTTAAAATGTGTCTTACTAACAGTTATAAGTGAGTTAACATCATGTCTAATGCTTGCTATGCCTGCAAGAGACGCTGGGTTTGAGTTAAGAAATGTAAAAGTTTGTTTAGCAAAGAGAAGGTTACCTAAGTAGTGACCTCCCATGTTGTGAGAAGGAAGAATTGTAGTTATATGTGTTGTTGAAGTAGTATTAACTGTTAATTTAAG
>NW_013672177.1:45174-46491 GCF_000517525.1 Limulus polyphemus
AATTGTAGTTATATGTGTTGTTGAAGTAGTATATTAACAGTTATTAAGAAGGTTACCTAAGTAGTGACCTCCCATGTTGTGAGAAGGAAGAATTGTAGTTATATGTGTTGTTGAAGTAGTATATTAACAGTTATTAAGTTAGTATCTTATTAACAGTTATTAAGAAGGTTACCTAAGTAGTGACCTCCCATGTTGTGAGAAGGAAGAATTGTAGTTATATGTGTTGTTGAAGTAGTATATTAACAGTTATTAAGTTAGTATCTTATTAACAGTTATTAAGTTGTGGAACAAAACCATAGTGGAAGATCTGCTTGTCAACTGCGGGGAATCGAACCCAGAGTTTACCTTTGTAAGTCCTTAAACTTACCGCTGTCACACTGGGAGACAAAATGAGGCCAACTGTTGTATTGGGCATCTTGAATATAAATAGTTTTATTATAACTAATGTTGTAAGGGTAGATATTTTTTATTGTATTAATCTTCAAGAAATTTTTAAATGATTTAACCTATAGAGGATTAACTATCAGAGGATGTGCTGATCCAGGGAATTAGTGTTAGCAACATGACGAAAATGCAACAAGTTTTGAAGTGTATAGAAAGTGAAAATTAAATGAATATCTTTAACGTAATGCGTGTAATTGACTTTAACTACTATTCTGGCTGCTCAATGGCGAACAAATACAAATTTTGGATATTTTGTTTAAATGCAACCTTTCAAAAATATAGCGAAATATTATTGTTTGTTTTTAATCACAAACGTTACTCAATGGGCTATCTGTGCTGTGACAACTGCGGGTATCGAAACCCGAATTTTAGTGTTATAAGCTTTAGACTTATCGCTGAGCTTCCGGATGAGCAAAGTTTACTGTGTCCAGAGTTCAATTTTACAAATATGTCAAAAAATTCGCTACATAAGTAAAACAATGAGGAAAATGAAAGGTAATTAATATTGTTTTTCATTTCTTACTTGGGTCGAAGCAGATGAGAATAACTGGAATTTATTTATTAAGTTTGGTTTGTTCAACAGACACTCTGTTGTATGTACTTTACCTGTTATTGCTTCCCCTAATTTCCAAAACGTAAAGTCAACTACTATTATTCCCAAAGTAGAGTAACGTTATTAATATTTCCAGTCACTAAATAATTAACGAGTAAAAATAAAATATTAATTGGTCTAAATGATTTACCATTTGTGGACACAGGCTGGCTCTATGGTAGAGAATTGTATTACGGAGTTGGTGAAAATATTAATTGGTCTAAATGATTTACCATTTGTGGACACAGGCTGGCTCTATGGTAGAGAATTGTATTACGGAG
>NW_013672177.1:47491-53285 GCF_000517525.1 Limulus polyphemus
GGTGAAAATATTAATTGGTCTAAATGATTTACCATTTGTGGACACAGGCTGGCTCTATGGTAGAGAATTGTATTACGGAGTTGGTGAAAATATTAATTGGTCTAAATGATTTACTATTTGTGGACACAGGCTGGCTCTATGGTAGAGAATTGGATTACGGAGTTGGTGAAAATATTAATTGGTCTAAATGATTTACCATTTGTGGACACAGGTTGGCTCTGTGGTAGAGAATTGGATTACGGAGTTGGTGAAAATATTAATTGGTCTAAATGATTTACCATTTGTGGACACAGGTTGGCTCTGTGGTAGAGAATTGGATGGGTTCAGATCTGTGTAATATCACAAAGTATTACCAGCAGTTGAAGCTGCGGGTGCGTTATAAGAGTGACATTTAATCTCTTAGCGTAATTGGTGTATGGTAGGGTGCTGCTGACTGGCTGCCTTCCCTCTGGTAAATAGTTCAGAATTAGGCCGGCAGCATATAACCTCAGTGGCTTTGGCATAAATACAAAATATTTTATCATTTGTTGTCAGAAAAAACGTGACTTTACTGTACTTTAAGTTGTTCCGATTAACGAAGCGTTTATTTGTGTGAGGTTTCCAAGCAGAAATATTCTACAGAAGTACCCTGATTTTCAGAAATATTCTACAGAAGTGCCCTGATTTTCAGAAATACTCTACAGGAGTACCATGATTTTCAGAAATATTCTACAGGAATACCCTGATTTTCAGAAATACTCTACAGGAGTACCCTGATTTTCAGAAATGATCTACAGGAGTACCCTGATTTTCAGAAATATTCTACAGGAGTACCCTGATTTTCAGAAATATTCTACAGGAGTACCCTGATTTTCAGAAATATTCTACAGAGTATCCTGATTTTCAGAAATACTCTACAGGAGTACCCTGATTTTCAGAAATATTCTACAGGAGTACCCTAATTTTCAGAAATATTCTACAGGGGTACCCTGATTTTGTGATTTGTTCAGAGGTATGCGGGTGTTTCTGCTGTATAATTCAATCGGGCTGAATTTATGTATGAGAGAAATATTCGACTCCAAATCAAGGATTGAATTCTCAGTTTATGAAAAAAGTTTTGTTTTTAAACAACACGGTAACATAGGTGTCACGATACATGATTTTGCAACATAGCAATTGCTGCTGGGGTTGAGAATATAAAGCCAAGTTAGAAAACAACCAATTCTAAGATATCAATAGCTTTGAGGACGTTTAACTCTTACTAGTATATTAACCACTAAAATGATTACCTTCTAAAGTATTGATTTAGCGATGATGTTACTACAGGTACAAGTTTGAGGACGTTTAACTCTTATTATTATATTAACCACTAGAATGATTACCTTTTATAGTATTGATTTAGCAACGATGTTACTACAGGTACAAGTTTGAAGACGTTTAACTCTTACTATTATATTAACCACTAGAGTGATTACCTTCTAGAGTATTGATTTAGCGATGACGTTACTACAGGTACAAGTTTCAGGACGTTTAACTCTTACTATTATATTAACCACTAGAATGATTACCTTCTAAAGTATTGATTTAACGATGATGTTACTACAGGTACAAGTTTCAGGACGTTTAACTCTTACTATTATATTAACCACTAGAATGATTACCTTCTAAAGTATTGATTTAGCGATGACGTTACAACAGGTACAAGTTTGAGGACGTTTAACTCTTATTATTATATTAACCACTAGAATGATTACCTTCTAAAGTATTGATTTAGCGATGACGTTACTACAGGTACAAGTTTCAGGACGTTTAACTCTTACTATTATATTAACCACTAGAATGATTACCTTCTAAAGTATTGATTTAACGATGATGTTACTACAGGTACAAGTCTGAGGACGTTTAACTCTTACTATTATATTAACCACTAGAATGATTACCTTCTAGAGTATTGATTTAGCGATGACGTTACTACAGGTACAAGTTTGAGGACGTTTAACTCTTACTATTATATTAACCACTAGAATGATTACCTTCTAGAGTATTGATTTAGCAACGATGTTACTACAGTTATTGTTTGTTGGTTGGTAAACACAGAGTGCTATCGAAGATATCAAAACCCGATTTTTAGCGTTATAAGATTACAGACTTACCGTTAAACCACCAGAGGTCTCTACTGAAAGAGAGAATAAGGGGAACCTATTGCACAATCTCTTTCATTTGATTATATCTTACTTGAATTTAGAATCAATTCGTAGTTTTATTAACAACAAACAAACATTTACATGGTTTTAAACAACTACGTGAAAAACAAATAGTTTTTTTAAAGATACAGTGGCTTCGACTTTATTCAACGGTTTTCAGAACTACAGAAATTGTTCGAACATCAATGGATACATATTATCTATGCATACGTCATAGCTCATGGTATAGTGGAAATAACCTGTTTTATTGTTTTCAGTTTCTATGGATACATGTTATCTATGCATACGTCATAGCTCATGGTATAGTGGAAATAACCTGTTTTATTGTTTTCAGTTTCTATGGATACATGTTATCTATGCATACGTCATAGCTCATGGTATAGTGGAAATAACCTGTTTTATTGTTTTCAGTTTCTATGGATACATATTATCTATGCATACGTCATAGCTCATGGTATAGTGGAAATAACCTGTTTTATTGTTTTCAGTTTCTAATTCATAGAATAGATTCTATTTGATATAATTACAATTCAAATAATTGGATTATAAATGTAGTTTTAGGTTAAAAGCAAATAAAGTTTAGTTTACAGTTTTGTTTGTGGGTAAGCACAAAACGCATTCTGTGCTGTGCCTACTACGGACATCAAAACCCAGTTTTTGCGGTATAAGCTTTCAGATTTACTCCTGTTTCTCTTTGAGGGGCAGGGAATTGAAGGTGCATATCAGATGGTATTCGGATTGATATAGCAATAACCTGTTTGTAAACTTAATGTTTAAGATCAATAAAGTAGTTATTAAAATAGGATAATAGACATATTAGATTTATGAGTGACAGTTATTAAAATAAGGAAATTCATTAGGAATAATGATCCAATAAACTGATCAACAAATCAAATGAACGCTCGGACTCTACCATTTAGAGAATTTAAAGCCAATTTTTAACAATAAAAGTACAAAGATCTTTTAGCGCATGTAAAAGTAAATCCGGAGTAAACTGCTTTAATCTTAAAATATATAGGGTGTTCAATGAATTTTGGAAACCCCTATAACATAGAGACACAAGAACAATGTTTAAAGTTGTTTTACCTCATACAATCACCATAGTTCAACATGTGTAAAATTTCCAGTCTGTACTCAGTCTCCTGCCAAGTGTTTCGCAACATTGTAGGACTAACTTTTATGCAGGCTTCTCAGTTACGTTGACGCAATTCATCCTTACTTGCAACTTTAAAGGCTTCTCAGTTACGTTGACGCAATTCATCCTTACTTGCAACTTTAAAGGCTTCTCAGTTACGTTGACGCAATTCATCCTTACTTGCAACTTTAAAGGCTTCTCAGTTACGTTGACGCAATTCATTCTTACTTGCACCCTTAAAGGCTTCTCAGTTACGTTGACGCAATTCATCCTTACTTGCAACCTTAAAGGCTTCTCAGTTACGTTGACGCAATTCATCCTTACTTGCAACTTTAAAGGCTTCTCAGTTACGTTGACGCAATTCATCCTTACTTGCACCCTTAAAGGCTTCTCAATTACGTTGACGCAATTCATCCTTACTTGCACCCTTAAAGGCTTCTCAGCTACGTTGACGCAATTCATCCTTACTTGCACCCTTAAAGGCTTCTCAGTTACGTTGACGCAATTCATCCTTACTTGCAACTTTAAAGGCTTCTCAGTTACGTTGACGCAATTCATCCTTACTTGCACCCTTACTAGCACACAAAAAACATGGACATAATGTCTAGAGAACGCTGGAGCCAGCTGATCGGGCCTCCCCGTCCAGTTTACAAACTGGGGAATGTTTCCTCTTGTGTGTTGCTTGTAAAACATGGACATAATGTCTAGAGAACGCTGGAGCCAGCTGATCGGGCCTCCCCGTCCAGTTTACAAACTGGGGAATGTTTTCTCTTGTGTGTTGCTTGTATTAGACTTTTTATCTCATATTATGTTCATGAAATCGTTTGTAAATTGCCTTACGTGTAAATGGATCTTACGTGTAAACATCCTTTGAATTCCCTACTCTGTAGGGGATTCGAACTTGGCACACCACAAAACCACAACATACACACACCACAAAACCACAACATACACACACCACAACATACACACACCATAACACCACACCACAACACGCACACCACCACAACATACACACACCACAACACCACACCACGCACAACACACATTTCACTTTCTCCTTTGTAGTCGCTACTTTGCATCAGACTGAAATCCCGGACTTTTCGGACACAGAAAGCTAAGAGATTTGTTTTTTTTTTTTATTGGTACTGTGAACAAGCTTTAACATTATTCTTAAACTTGCAACAAACTGTGTGCCTCTATATTAAACTGTTTCCCAGTTCGTGGACACTACACATGCTACATGCGCTTTCTCCACCACGAGGAATCGAACCTTGGGTTTTAGCGTTGTAAGTCTGTAAACGTAACGTAATATCTAAAAACAAACGTACTATTGTATCGTGTGAAATATCGGAATGTATTCAAACTGCATATCCCCCGTTATCTCAGAACAATGTTTGAATTTGTATCTTATACGATAATATAAATATCGAACAGCTACGTTGGGGTAAAGAGTTTACATCACTTGTCTGGTATCCTGAAATACTAAAGAGTTGTTCAGAAAATATTCATATTCAATATTGAATCGCTGTGATACAACAAGTTTTAGTGTGAGTAAGCAGATATCATGAGCAAGACAAACTTGTACTAAAACTACTAGTAAAGTCACTACAAATGATACGAGATTTAATGTACTTCAAGCTACTGACGGCAATAAGCAGTCAGGTGTTTAGTCCAGCTAATAGTGACAGGTTTGTGTGTGCACATTTTCTGTCAACAAACCACACGTATCTTGCAGTCACAGAAACCGAAGGAACATTGATGAGCCCTACAGTGTTTATGTGTGCAGTCAAATTGGCTGTTAAACTGTCTTGTCGTCTTCGGAAAGTGGCTTTGTAGTGTCTACATGACGCTCTTCGAAATCCAGATTTTATTGGCTCTGGATGCTTTATTAGTGTATTTTGAGAAGCTCATAACCATGTTAGTGTCTCAGCGGCCTCGAAGATCCCGTAAACCCTTAAACATTAAGCATAAAGCTACTGTGGTAATAGTTGTTCCTCTTTTTTGTATACAAAGATCCTGGATCTGTAACAATGAAGTAAAAGTTTGTTCCATATTTCACTCAAGTCTGAAACGTTCGCAGGAGGATCTGTAACAACGAAGTAAAAGTTTGTTCCATATTTCACTCAAGTCTGAAACGTTCGCAGGAGGATCTGTAACAACGAAGTAAAAGTTTGTTCCATATTTCACTCAAGTCTGAAACGTTCGCAGGAGGATCTGTAACAACGAAGTAAAAGTTTGTTCCATATTTCACTCAAGTCTGAAACGTTCGCAGAAGAATCTGTAACAACGAAGTAAAAGTTTGTAACGTATTTCACTCAAGTCTGAAACGTTCGCAGAAGAATCTATAACAATGAAGTAAAAGTTTGTAACGTATTTCACTCAAGTCTGAAACGTTCGCAGGAGGATCTGTAACAACGAAGTAAAAGTTTGTAACGTATTTCACTCAAGTCTGAAACGTTCGCAGGAGGATCTG
>NW_013672178.1:0-8277 GCF_000517525.1 Limulus polyphemus
CTTCACAGTGTACTAAATATCAAGTTAACGGAACTTCAGGTACTCACTTCACAGTGTACTAAATATCAAGTTAACGGAACTTCAGGTACTCACTTCACAGTGTACCGAATATCAAGTTAACGGAAGTTTAGGTATATTCACCTCACAGTGTACTGAATATCAAGTTAATGAGTACCTGAACTTCCGGGTACACTGTGAGGCTTCACAGTGTACTAAATATCAAGTTAACGGAACTTCAGGTACTCACTTCACAGTGTACTAAATATCAAGTTAACGGAACTTCAGGTACTCACTTCACAGTGTACCGAATATCAAGTTAACGGAAGTTTAGGTATATTCACCTCACAGTGTACTGAAATATCAAGTTAATGTTCTAATGTGTTATGATACGTTCATGTATATTCTGTTATGTTCTGGTATGTTCTGATATGCTCAGGTATGGTCTAATACGCTCAGGTATATTCTGGTATGTTCTGATATGTTCAGGTATGTTCAAGTATGTTCAGGTAGGGTATGATACGCTCAGGTATATTCTGGTATGTTCTGATATGTTCAAGTATGTTCAGGTAGGGTATGATACGCTCAGGTATATTCTGGTATGTTCTGATATGTTCAGGTATTTTTCTGATACGTTCTTTACTAGACAGACGACGGTTCAGTACAGATCTTATCAACGACCTTGCTGTAAATACAGGTGTGAATGTTACCGCGAGAACAGTGAGTTGCGTCTCAGTGGCCGTGAGCTGCTTGAGAACCGCCGCTGTGAAGAAAACACAGAATGTGATTCTTCATGCTATTCAGAGTTAAACACGGAATTAAAATAGTAAAATCAAACCGTCCTCCGGCTCCTTCACTGCCTTAAAATTCTTTAAAACATTTCACAGGTTTTCTTTTACTTTTGTTATACAAAAATTATAGTTTTTCTCCGTCATTTCCAGATATGTTTTTGCCAAGACGCATTTGTTAATATTTAATTTTTGAGGCTAATTCTCTAAAGTGGAAAAAACAAATACCTTTTTAACAATTCGATTAATCAGTTCGTAAAAAGTTTCACATGAGCACGTCGCTGGTTGTTACCTAAAGAAATAATCACACAGCACATATTAAATAAATTAAAAGAAGTTCGGTATTTGATTTCTGAAAAATACCTTTAATCGTTAAGGTGCCGGGATTTAATCTTAATTTTATAGCTGTATAAATAGAACTATCAGAAGTAAATCCTTGTAATAATCGGAATTTATAATATCCAAAGATAAAACAATACTTATTTAAGCGAAGACTTGTTTTCAAATAAATCTCTTTTTTTTTTATGGGAACAAAACTTTTCCGAGTGTACTACAACATTGTTTATTGTAGATTCAGTTTGTGGGTCGCCCTTTCAACCGTGGGGGCGTTATAATGTGACGGTCAATCCTACTATTCGTTGGTAAAAGAGTAGTCCAAGAGTTGGCGGTGGGTGGTGATGACTAGCTGCCTTCCCTCTATTCTTACACTGCTGAATTATGGACGACTAGCGCAGATAGCCCTAGTGTAGCTTTGCGCGAAATTTAAAAAACAAACAAACATTTTAGTTGTTTTAGTACAAAGCTAACAACGGGCTATCCGCGCTTTTTACACCGCGGGGAATCAAACACCAGAGTTTAGCGTTGTAAGTCCGTAAGCTTACCGTTTACCCATCGGGAGACATGTCTATTACGATAACCCAGAAAATAAATAGTTTAAATAAAAATTTCAGATACGAGAAATCGTCACTTGTTTATTACTCGGTTCTTGGATGCAGGTACTTATCTGTTTAGAGAGCCCCCTAGTGGCACAGCAGTATGTCTGCGGATTTACAACGTTAGAGACCGGGTTTTAATACTCGTGGTGGGCAGAGCACAGACAGCCCATTGTGTAGCTTTGTGCGTAACTTCAAACAATCATAAATCGTTTAGAGAAGTCACGACGGCCTCTTGTAAGCCTATTAAGAATACTGAAATAAAAATTATTTCTATCTTGTTCAGAAAATTATCGTCATCATAGTTTATTAAACTTTAAATAACATGCATACGTGTAAGTCTGAGTTCATATGCATTTTTGAAAATATGGTAATGTTGAATAACAATAGTCACACACATTGGTTCCTTATTCTAAACTGTTTCTGTTCCAAGCGCCCCTGTTGTAATGTTGCGGAAGCTATTGATACTAAGCACATTAATGCTTTGTTTGTAACAAATAAACTAAGGTTGTGCGCCGCCTACTCCATTTTTGAGCTGCCAATCAGAGAGAAGGCAACCGGTCTCGACAGCACCCACCGCCAACTCTTGGACTACTTTTTGTGTCAATGAATAATGGGATTTATCGTAACTTTGCAACGCCCTTACCACTGAAATGGGCGAGCATATTCGCGCCGCAATTCGAGCGCTTTAAAATTCGCTACGAGTTTTAACTATGTAAAAATGGTGAATTGAATAATACGAACACGTTAGAGAACTGCCGTTGTCTCTTTTGTTTTAGTGTTAGAGAACTGCCGTTGTCTCTTTGTTTTAGTTCCTGGAGGTGGTAGTGTTTCCCATTTTAGTAAGAAATAAAAACGATACTCAAACAAATCACTTGGTGATTTTAGTACGTTAACTTAAGCAAGAAAAGAAATAACTTTTCAAAAAGGAAGTAAATGTAGGGATGGCTAATATCAATCCTTCAAAATCAATGCAAACAAAATGGTAGGGACATCATTTGCATCATCCCGACATAATAGCACAGGTACACAGTGTAGTAGAACGTTGACAGACAAAAATAGGATACATTTAACTCACTCGTGATTGAATAGTTATATATATATATATACTGCTATGCGTTAATTCTTGCCTGTGCTATTATGCAGGGATGATGCAAATGCCATCCCTACAATTTTGTTTGTATTGTTTTTAAATGATTGATATCACCCATCCCTACGTTTACTTCTTCTTTGAAAAGTTTTTTCTTTATGTATTTGCTTGATTTTTTAATGCAGTATTTCAACTGACATAGGAAGGTTGTATTTATAACCAGGTTCTAAATACAACAAGGTTCCACCTGTAATATTTATTGTCTATCTGTTATTGGCTGGTAATTTCTGTTTACCCTGTAGCTTTTTAAAGGAACACCAACATTCTGTAAAATAGCTAACTTCACGGGGTAATGATAACATTACTTATATCAGAATTATGATTATTTTTTTAATTAGTAATAATTATTAATAATACTTATAAAAGCATATACTCTATTTGAAACTGTGTCACCGCAGTGAAATTGGTTGACACCATTGCTTTGTTTTTTGAGTTACCGCGTAATAAAAAGAACAAAAAATTCAAACTATTTGCTCTGATATTTACAGACGGTCACAGAACTTGTGACTCAGTCATTACATAGATATTGTTATAAAAGGAAACACTGTGTAGTATTGTAAAGTTCTGATGACCTGTTGAGCAAATATTTAAAATACTATTTCGAGGAACAATCCAAGCCATCCCTACATAGGCAGTGCTACCGCCTACCTGATAATAATCTAGTTTATAGAGTAGTCTGCCTTTACAAAATACACAAAAGTAAAAAACGTTTTACATTATATCACGTTTTCACTTTTCCAAGGTACTAGCAGAAAGGGTGTCACTTCTCACTCTGCAATTCTGTGAGTTTAACATTATGTCACGTTTTCACTTTCCATGGTATTAGCGTAAAGAGTGTCATTTCTCAGCCTGCAATTCTGTGAGTTTAACATTATGTCACGTTTTCACTTTCCATGGTATTAGCGTAAAGAGTGTCATTTCTTAGCCTGTACTTCTGTGAGTTTAACATTATGTCACGTTTTCACTTTCCGTGGTATTAGCGTAAAGAGTGTCATTTCTCAGCCTGCACTTCTGTGAGTTTAACATTATGCCACGTTTTCACTTTCCGTGGTATTAGCGTAAAGAGTGTCATTTCTTAGCCTGTACTTCTGTGAGTTTAACATTATGTCACGTTTTCACTTTCCGTGGCATTATCGTAAAGAGTGTCATTTCTCAGCCTGCACTTCTGTGAGTTTAACATTATGTCCCGTTTTCACTTTCCGTGGTATTAGCGTAAAGAGTGTCATTTCTCAGCCCGCACTTCTGTGACTTTAACATTATGTCACGTTTTCACTTTCCGTGGTATTAGCGTAAAGAGTGTCATTTCTCAGCCTGCACTTCTGTGACTTTAACATTATGTCACGTTTTCACTTTCCGTGGTATTAGCGTAAAGAGTGTCATTTCTCAGCCTGCACTTCTGTGAGTTTAACATTATGACACGTTTTCACTTTCCGTGGTATTAGCGTAAAGAGTGTCATTTCTCAGCCTGCACTTCTGTAACTTTTTCATTTTTTCATGGTACTACTTCCATGACAACACGTGGTTTACCTTACAAAATGGAAACTAGATACAAATAATTAATAATTAATTTTTATTTCCTCTTAGAAACTTAATATTACTATGAAAAAAGAACGTGAAGGTTTGATGATCTCAAATTTATTTATTTTAGTTATCGAAGCATTCAAGCTTATCTGAAAAATATTAATGAATAAGACCGTAAAAAATGTGAAATACGACAGACGAGAAGATAAAAAGTGGTAGAATTGGAATTACAAATATTTAACAGAAAGAACGGGTGGTGTTAACCGGGGATATGTGGGATTGCGAAATATAAAGCACAAAGCATGTGGAACAAAAAAAGTACAACTTCAAAACTACAAGGAAAGGACAACAAATATAACAAAGTGAAACAAATAAGGTTAAAGTATGAAGTAAAAGGTATACGTGTTATAATAAGTAAAACCAAATAAGGTTAAAGTTTGAAGTAAAATGTATACGTGTTAAAATAAGTAAAAACAAATAAGGTTAAAGTATAAAGTAAAAGGTATACGTGTTATAATAAGTAAAACCAAATAAGGTTAAAGTTTGAAGTAAAATGTATACGTGTTAAAATAAGTAAAAACAAATAAGGTTAAAGTATGAAGTAAAAGGTATACGTGTTATAATAAGTAAAACCACTTTAACCTTATTTGTTTTTACTTATTATAAAACGTATACCTTTTACTTTATACTTTAACCTTATTTGTTTTTACTTATTTTAACACGTATACATTTTACTTCAAACTTTAACCTTATTTTTGAAGTAAAAGGTATACGTGTCATAATAAGTAAAAACAAATAAGGTTAAAGTATGAAGTAAAAGGTATAGTTTTATAATAAGTAAAAACAAATAAGGTTAAAGTATGAAGTAAAAGGTATACGTTTTATAATAAGTAAAACAAATAAAGTTAAAGTATAAAGTAAAAGGTATACGTGTCATAATAAGTAAAAACAAATAAGGTTAAAGTATAAAGTAAAAGGTATACGTGTCATGATAAGTAACAACAAATAAGGTTAAAGTTTGAAGTAAAATGTATACGTTTTATAATAAGTAAAAACAAATAAGGTTAAAGTATAAAGTAAAAGGTATACGTTTTATAATAAGTAAAAACAAATAAGGTTAAAGTATGAAGTAAAAGGTATACGTTTTATAATAAGTAAAAACAAATAAGGTTAAAGTATAAAGTAAAAGGTATACGTTTTATAATAAGTAAAAACAAATAAGGTTAAAGTTTGAAGTAAAAGGTATACGTTTTATAATAAGTAAAAACAAATAAGGTTAAAGTATAAAGTAAAAGGTATAATAAGTAATTTAAAAGGTAGAAAGAATGTAAACCTGTTTTTTAAAACATGAAATTAATAATACAAAGTTAGTATAATCGAGAAGAGTATAAAAACATCAAGAATGAGAAAATGTAGCCTAACTTTGTGAAGAGTCTTGTGCACCTGCCTAACCACTTTCAGGGAGTAGGTTTATTGTCGAGAGTAATTACGATCATATAATCACTCCTAGAAACACCTCCAGGGTGCAAGCATAATGAAACCACTTATTTCTGACAGGAGACAAGGATAAGAAATTTGTTTTGGGATGTTCTGCCACTATATTAATATAAGGCTTTACTAATCATCCACTTCTACTCTGACAACCGAGTTTGAAGAAATGAATATTTTATCTATAAGGACATTCCTACTACTACTACACATTAAACATAGCGCGAGTGTCCTGTTGTGAAGTTTTGCGCTGAAAGAAAGAAACCTCTGTTCCACAGCTCAAAATCCCATTTTAGTTATATCTAATGTCCTGGGAGTACTTCAGAAGGCTGCCTCTTCTGTTCCACAACTCAAAACTTCATTTTAACCATTTCTAGTCTCCAGGGAGGACTTCAGAATGCTGCCTCTTCTGTCACATAACATAAACCCTCAGTTCGATCACATATCTAGTCTCCAGGGAGGACTTCAGAAGGCTGCCTCTTCTGTCACATAACATAAACCCTCAGTTTGATCACATATCTAGTGGTCCTAGAGCTCAACTTTAATTAATCGAGAATTAAAGTTGCAAGCAGCCTTTTGAAGCCCTCCCAGGACACTGGATATAACTAAAATGGGGTTTTGAGTGTGGAACAGAATAGGCAGCCTTCTGAAGTCCTTTTAGATAATCCAGTAGAGTTGTTTACATATTATGATCAAAAACACAAAACAATGGATTCGTTGTAGTTATCGTTGAAATGGTGCTAATTGTTAGTGGCACTCTGTCATTCTTCAGGTTCTAGTTGTTAGTGGCACTCTGTCATCCTTAAGGTGCTAGTTGTTATTGACACTCTGTCATTCTTCAGGTGCTAGTTGTTAGTGGCACTCTGTCATCCTTAAGGTGCTAGTTTTTAGTGACACTCTGTCATCCTTAAGGTGCTAGTTGTTAATGGGACTCTGTCATCCTTCAACTTTTTTCGATACATTTTTGTTGTTGTTAGAAAGTAAAATATGTGGAGGGAAGAAATGCAGTACATAGAAGGAAAATAATGCAATATTATGTAGCGACTACTTAAAAGATATACAGGTATTTAGAATTAACTTTTATCACACCAAAACTTGTAGAAAACAAGCTCTTATTAGATCCCACTATTGTATAAGAATCAACTTAGATATCGCAGGTAAATGCTAGAGTTGTAAAATATTCTACTTAGAGAAAGAAAAAAAGGTCAAACGAAACTCCGGAGGAATATGTTGAGAGTTTATGGGTCGTGATGTCCCATGTGCAGTGGGTTTCAAAACCTAACTTAGAACCACGACTATTAAATAATGGAGTATAAACATTCTTTGAAGTTTTACATCTGCCAACTACGAGTTTTCTTCTTAAACACTCACTAACGATAAAGAATCAGTTGGATCTATTTGTTATTTGCCAGTAAGGTGGCGCTATCTGTTTGTTAAGTCTTGATTTCCCAGTCTCGAGTAAGAGTTATTTCTAGTATTTAGTAATTATCATATATAAACATAATTGTTTAGGACAAACATATATGCATAAGAAATGGCTCTTTTACGTATTTCATTTCATGAAGCACCAACAATTATTAATCTTACCACACTGACTTCCATAATTTTAAAATGTCCTGAAAATGTTTAGACCTATGTCCTTACCACTATAGTAGATGGTCCATCCTGATGAAGCCTTGTGGATTGTCAAGCTTTGGTAGTGTGAACTGTTCAGAAGTAGTGTACACTGTCCACCTGTAGAAGTGTGTAATGCTAGTTGTAGAAGTGTGTACTGTTCAGTAGTAGTGTACACTGTCCACCTGTAGTAGTGTGTAATGCCAGCTGTAGAACTGTGTAATGCTAGTTGTAGAACTGTGTAATGCTAGTTGTAGAAGTGTGTACCTTCCAGCTGTAGTGTACACTGTCCACCTGTAGAACTTTGTAATGCTAGTTGTAGAAGTGTGCACTGTTCAGTAGTAGTATACACTGTACACCTGTAGTAGTGTGTAATGCCAGCTTTAGAACTGTGTACTGTTCAGTAGTACTGTACACTGTCCACCTGTAGTAGTGTGTAATGCCAGCTGTAGAACTGTGTAATGCTAATTGTAGAAGTGTGTACCGTCCAGCTGTAGTGTACACTGTTCACCTGTAGAAGTGTGTAATGCTAGTTGTAGAAGTGTGTACTGTTCAGTAGTAGTGTACACTGTCCACCTGTAGTAGTGTGTAATGCCAGCTGTAGAACTGTGTAATGCTAATTGTAGAAGTGTGTACCGTCCAGTAGTAGTGTACACTGTCCACCTGTAGTAGTGTGTAATGCCAGCTGTAGAACTGTGTAATGCTAATTGTAGAAGTGTCTACTGTTCAGTAGTAGTGTACACTGTCCACCTGTAGTAGTGTGTAATGTCAGCTTTAGAAGTGGGTA
>NW_013672178.1:8879-14138 GCF_000517525.1 Limulus polyphemus
CATGGCCAGGTGGTTAGGGCACTCGACTCGCAATCTGTGGGACGCGGGTTTCAATCCCCGTCCCACCAAACATGCTCGCCCTTTCAGCCGTGGGGGCGTTATAATGTAACATCCAATCTCACTATTCGTTGGTTAAAAGAGTAGCCCAAGAGTTGGCGGTGATGACTAGCTGCCTTCCCTTTAATCTTTCACTGCTAAATTAGGGACGGCTAGCGCAGATAGCCCTCGTGTAGCTATGCACGAATTTCATAACAAACCAAATAAAAAAAAAATGTGTTATCGCTTAACATGCTTGTAATCCAGCACTTTTCATGTTTGTTTTTACGAAATAGTGAGATCTTTTTAAAGGGGAAGCGTTTCGAAGGTTAGTTTAAAACACATGATGTTTGTTAAACATGATACATCATAACATCATTTTCAGAGAACAAAATTTGTTAACTGCAACCAAGATTCTCAAAATGAACCACATGCATGCTCCTATTTGAAGAATGAAATACGCTAGGGGGGAGAGAAAAACTATTTATTTCAACATTATTAAAAATCCTTGGAATAGCACCCTCTATAGTGTTGTTTTTTAAATAAAAGCGCATATAAAATGTACGTCTCAGACAAAGGAATTCGACTAAATTATCTATTTGAAATATATATATCAAATTATCGAATTTTTTGCCAAACAGCTTGAACCTTAGCTTTTGGTGTAATCTTATTTCTGGTGGAACATAACAGTAAGTTGTGTGAATCCAAACAACATGTTAAGTGTACGATAATCCGAATAAAAAAATCAAACCAACTGGCAAGTGTCCATATTAAAGTTCGACATCTACTTTTATGCCTCAAGACTCGTCCATTGTTTGGGAATCCAGAATTTGCTATAAAGAGAATGCTATATTTGTTGTTTTCACCAGGTTGTGTCAAGTCTAAGTACGATATTACGTCATAAGATAATTAAAAGTGTTAAACACTATAAGATTATTTTTTAACTCCATTCCTTGTAATATTATTAGTAAAATTCGTAGATAGAATTGAAATATTTTTATGTCGGACATGCTAATAAGTGTTCTACACTATATACGTTATAGTTATTTCGTAGCAGTTCTTCAAAGATTAAGCCACTTCTTTACGTAAGTGAATTGAATTATCTGTGGATATTACTAAGCTAAATGATATTATAATCTTAAAGCGCCTCCTACCGGACTAAACGACTAAACTTGTGAGGCTTGGTTAATCGAGTTCGCTACAGCTGTGAAACAAAAGTGGGAGAGGGTGTTGGTACATTAGTGGATAGTAAACACAGGTTGCCTACATTAGGGTTAGTTCTAAGTATGCTAGGGTTCTCCCTAACACAGGTGCATTAAATTGCCGCCATTCATTTCCTGGAAGTCTCTTGTTCTTTCGAATAGAAACTCGTCCCCTCCTTTCTGACCTCACCCTTGCTCTGAGTAAAATTAGGGTGGCAGTTTGTGAACGCCTCGTGAAACAAATTCTTCAGAGGAGGTGTGATCTCATTACATGTAGTTGTTTCTGTAGAGCTCTAGTGTTTTTAGTGTACTAAGCCACGTGCATGTTGTGTATGTAAAACACGGACCACGCTATTTGTTGATAATGGATCATATGCCCAGAAAGTTGACATTATGGGTCAGGCGTGGCCAAGTAATTAGCGTAACCAGACTGTGGATGATAGGGTCCGAGGTTCGCTTACCGTTGCTACAGAAAAAAAAAAGACGCTTAGCACTTTGTGGTCAAATATGGTTATATAAGAGTGACTGTCAAATCCCACTATTCGTTTGGAAAAGCTCAAGAGATGAGAGTCGGTGCTGTTGATAAGCTGCCTTCTCTCTAGTGTATAAATTCAAATTTAGGGATAATTAGAGCAGAGAGCCCGTGTGTAGGTTTCCACTAATAACCGAAACAAACAACTGATGTCTTATATGTATGTTTTTTTATAAGCTGTGAACTTGATGATGAAATAATGGATGCAAATGAGAGGAAAATGTTCATAATCCCCAGAATGTGGCTATAAGAACAGAGACTTGGATTTCGTGGATCACTCAAAGATACATTTCAAATAGAAGTTATCACTGTTTAGGGGAATTTCTTTAGATACAAATTCACCCAATGTTGCATTTCACTACAACGTGAAGTACAAGTTGAACGTGCAACATGAACAATTTATTTCTAGAATTCTGTTTGCACGCCCCCTCATGAAAAGTCAATCGACCGTTTTTTTATTATATGCTTAAAAAATAAGGGACCGTTAATGTCCATATATCTTGCATGAGTTTAAAGAGTAAGGGACCCGTTAATGTGTATATATATAGTTTTAAAACTGTGTCATGGTATTTAACGCTTAACTACAAGATAACAAAAACTTTATTTATTTATTATATCTTATATCATTATAGGTGTATTTAATGTTAGGTAACCGAAATATAGTGTCTCTAGTGACAAAATACAAACATTTCCCATTGTAGTGTAAACAAAAATCAAACACATACACACATAATAATGTACAGTGCCTTGAAAAATATTCACCCCTACAAATAATGTAAACAGTATTTTTAATGAACTTGTTTTTATTCAAACTCTGATGATCAAACTTAACACTGTTATGTGTGAAGGAGGTTGAATGTTAGCTGATCAAACTTAACATTGTTATGTGTGAAGGAGGTTGAATGTTAGCTGTTCAACCTTAACACTGTTATGTGTGAAGGAGGTTGAATGTCAGCAAAAGCTGCAAAGAAAATATATAAATTGAAATTAGCTGATTGCATAAGTTTACAGCCCCTAAGTCAGAATTTGGTGGAAGCACCTTTGGCAGCAGTTACTGCTGTGAGTAGTTTTGGATAAGTCTCTACCAGCTTTGCATAATTGGGTGGTGTAATATTTGCCATTCTTCCTGGCAAAATTGCTTCAATTCTGACAAGTTTGTTGGGGATCGTTGATGGACTGCAGTCTTCAAGTTTCACCATAACTTTCTATTGGATTCAAATCAGGACTTTGACTGAGCCACTCCAAGACATTTACCTTCTTCTTTTGAAACCACTCTTATGTGGTTTTGTCCTTGTGCTTCGGGTCATTGTCTTGCTGGAATGTGAATTATTTGACCCAGTTTTAGATTCTTGGCTGTCTCAAGCAAGTTTTCATTTAGGATTCGTCCGTACTTTGCACTGTCCATCTTCTCCTCATTCCTGACAAGTTTCCCAGGACCTGTTAATTAGAAGCATCCTCATAACATGATGCTGCCTCCACCGTGCTTGACAGTTGGGATGGTGTTGACTGGGTGATATGCTGCATTGGGCTTGCGTTAGACGTAACCCTTTGATTTCAGACCAAAAGGTCAATTTTTTGTCTTGTCTGACCACAAAACCTTCTGTCAAATGTCTTCAGTACCATTTACATGTTTTGTCGCAAACTGTATACGAAATTTAAGATGATTCTTTTTCAGTAATGGCTTTATTCTTGCCACTCATTCATATAGGCCAGCTTTATGTATCGACCAGAATATTGTCAATGTGTGAACACTGACTCCCAACCCAGACATAGAACTTTACAAATATTTCATAGTCACTGTTGGCTTCACAGTAGCATCGCTAACGAGTTCCCTGCTTGCCCGGCTGCTTTGTTTTGAAGGACGGCCTGATATGAGTAGTGACTGGGTGGTTTAAAGCACATTCCAATTTTTAATGATTGACTTCACCGTACTCAAAGGGATAATCAGCAACTTTAAAATATTCTTGTAACATTCTCCTGATGTGTGCTTCTGTACCACTTTATATCTGACTTGTTTGGAAAGCTCCTTGGTCTTCATGGTTTGTTTGTCATATAACTGTGAGTTGTGGCTTGAACAGATGCATTCATTCTGAAGTCAAGTTAAACCACTTTGACTATACACAAACACAGATCATTACACTAGTTTCGTGACCTTTGAAACTAATCTTTTGCATCTGAACTGATTTAGGATTGCAGTAGCAAAGGGGTTGAATACTTATGCAATTGAAAATATTCTAATTTTATTTGAAAATCTTATTTACTTACATAATATCAGCGTTCTTTTTTTTTGTTTTGTTTTCTCAGTTTGGAATAGATTTTGTAGATTCTAAATATAAAGTCCTATTTGGAAGTTTCATGATTGCAAGCTCAGGCGGCAACAATATTTTTGCAAGACATTGTATTTCTGACTATGCTCCACTACCAGTGGCTACGCGGTAAGTCTGAAGGCTTATAACACTAAAGACCAGGTTTCGATACCTTTGATGAGCACAACACAGATAAGTCAACAACCAAAAACTTTCTTAATGCACTATATGAAACTTAAAGGAAAGTACCAACATGGTCATTCTTTTCATTTGCAAAAAGAAAATAAACAAAAACTTAACTTTATGCAAGTTTTATAGATCACTCTCAACACACCCACGCCCCACCATTCCCTGTCATTCTCTGAACAAATAGCAAAAAAAAAAGAAAGAAGACGAACTATAAGAGTACTCGGAACACAAAACCTCGGAATTGGTTATGGAATATCTTATAACAGTCTAATTCCATAATAAGTTTTGTGCTAGGTCTTGTCTCGTAATATATTTTGTACACACAACTTCCCCAATATATTTGAAGTCATTATCTGTCTGAATTTAACTAGTGATGTATCGATACTGAATTTTTATTTTCTTCGGACAAACACAACGTATACTGGTTTGGTTTCTTTTGGGTTTCGCGCAAAGCTACTCGAGGACTATCTGCGCTAGCCGTCCCTATTAAGCAGTGACAGATCAGAGGGAAGACAGCTAGTCAATACCACCTACCGCTAACTCTTGGAATACTCTTTTACCAACAAATAGTTGGATTGACTGTCACATTTTAACGCCTCCACGGCTGAAAGGGCGAGTATGATCAGTGACGGGAATTCGAACCTGCGACCCGCAGATTGCGATACGAGCACCCTAACCATTAGGCCATGCCAGGCCTACATATACTGTTTGGAATGGTGTATTCAAGTTTGTTAATTCGCAACCAGATGACTAAAACAAATAAACTATTTAATTAATAATTCTATATTGTTATATTCTAAGTTCATTCCACTAAGCCGTCGTGTATTTGTTCATGTTACTATATTGAAAAATCAAAACTATTTTGTTAAGTTTCATTGAAAAGTAACATCAAATCTTATTGACAGAAAAGGCGTTATTTTCAAAATGATCATTGAAATGATATCATGGTACGGAAGGGAGGAAGAGGTCTCAGAGTACCTGACCCTCCTAGGTC
>NW_013672178.1:15061-25252 GCF_000517525.1 Limulus polyphemus
ACGAACCGGTGCGAACCGGATGAATCCCACCACTGGTTATAAGGCTTAAACGCTGAAAACTAGTGGAGCTTTGAAAATCGATAGGCCTAGCTAACATCTGTCGTAGAAATTGCGTAATACATAATTTTTATCAGAAACGTTAGGTCTATTAGTTTCATTACTTGGTTTTATGGTAGGTTGATAATTGAAATATTTAGTTACAAATAGTGACAGGACTAATTATATAATGTCATTCACACAAAAGGTTTGAGATAAATAATTTTAACTTGATTTATTCAATGAAAAGCATAATTGCTATAAAGTCCCAAATTTCATAAAACTGAAATGTCTGGAAAAAAAAAACAGTAAAATATTCTTCGAAATATTCTATTAGGCCTTTACATCCATAAGTTTCATGCCAACAGTTGATAATTCTAGTAAAGTTTTAAAATGAACTTTCAGTGTATTAAACATGTTTAGACCTGATGTGACGGTAGGGGATAAGTGAGTTTTTGGTTATCACGATATGTTGACGATTGTTTTGTTGTTCTTCTTTTCTTAGTTGATAAAGTTAGAAGTTTTATACACGTTCTATCACACACAGATCAAATTTGGCCACGAGAAATCAACATCTACACGCAGATCAGAAACGGATATAAAATGAAATCAACATTCCCACGAAGATTAAATATGTCAACTGTCACACGCAAATTAAATATGACCACATGTAGTTTTACTTTGGATTTTATCAATTACACCCTTTGAAATATTATACAACAGAGAGCAAATACATTTCCATCAGTAACGTTTAGCATACTATACCCAATTTGTCCAAAACTATAACGTGAATCATAAAAACTCATATGCCAGTTATGAAGTATTAAGTGCGCCGTGTTTGAGTCAAGCAGTAATCGTTACCACACAAGTGAAAACTGATTTCAATTCGCAAATATACTCACTAGTCGTATTTATTTTGAACATTGTCGAACAAACACTACATTGCTGTTGTTCTGAGTTTTAAATAAATAACTTCAACTACTTCAAAGAACGGCCATATTCTTTTAAGATGACGAAAAGTAATTTATTCTTCTTCAAAATTTGCTCCAATAACAGATTCCGACTTTCTAGTTCATGAGTAACAAATGTGAGAACTGCAGATGTTGCATCTTCAGCGTGGGAAAAGTTCATGAGTAACAAATGTGAGAACTGTAGATGTTGCATCCTCAGTGTGTGAAAAGTTCATGAGTAACAAATGTGAGAACTGTAGATGTTGCATCTTCAGCGTGTGTGAAAAGTTCATGAGTAACAAATGTGAGAACTGTAGATGTTGCATCTTCAGCGTGTGTGAAAAGTTCATGAGTAACAAATGTGAGAACTGTAGATGTTGCATCTTCAGCGTGTGTGAAAAGTTCATGAGTAACAAATGTGAGAACTGTAGATGTTGCATCTTCAGCGTGGGAAAAGTTAATCTTGCTTTAGCCGAAACCACTTTGCTAAAAAATTATTAATTTTACAAAACTATAAATTTAAATTACACTGATCTCTGAAGCATACTTTTCTTATGGTAACTTTATAGAAAATGTTGTTTGTTACGATAAATGTTATTCCATCTTAACAACTGCTTTCCAGAGAATACGTGTATGAAACTAGAGGGAGGAGCACTCAGTAGAGAGCATACTTCCGCCATGCGGCGTCGATCATATTCGGCTCTCAAAAATTACGAAAATGTATCCGTGTGATCTCGTTATCTTGCTAACAAACACCACACACACAGGGTGAAAACTTAACCTCTGTCCACCTTCGGTGGCGGAGGTAGCTATAATATTCATACTTTTTACTCCGTTCTTTGCAATTAGCACTGATTTGTACTTATTGGGAAATTTTGGTACATGAAGTGTTCATAAATCTAACTTAATAAACTTATTAATAACGAGTTAGAAGTGGACAAAATCAGCAAGTATAAAAAAAAATTGGAGCTCTAACGATTTTCAGTGCTAGGGACTAGATCGCTAGCTCAAACTGTGGCGAACAAGAGAGTGCTAGAAGAAGCGCTGATGCTCTAACGATTTTCAGTACTAGGGCTAGATCGCTAGCTCAAACCGTGGCGAACATGAATATTAGAAGAGCGCTAATCCTTTGCATTAGGTTAACTCATTGTATGTCGACTTCGATCCCGATCAGCGCTTCTTCTAGCACTCTCTTGTTCGCCACAGTTTGAGCTAGCGATCTAGTCCCTAGTACTGAAAATCGTTAGAGTATCGCCGCTTCTTCTAGCACTCTCTTGTTCGCCACAGTTTGAGCTAGCGATCTAGTCCCTAGTAGTAAAAATCGTTAGAGTATCGCCGCTTCTTCTAGCACTCTCTTGTTTACGCCACAGTTTGAGCTAGCGATCTAGTCCCTAGTAGTAAAAATCGTTAGAGCATCAGCGCTTTCTTTTACTTGCCACTTGTTCGCCACAGCGAGTTCGCTATAAATATTAACATAAAACTTAACGTTACAGATTTCTAAGGTTGTAGGATATCATACCAAACTTGTGACTTTTCTCATCTGGAGACTTGCGAAAGATTAAGATTAACTATACCAAGTCTGAAATTCTAAGTGAATTTCGTACCAACATTTGATCTGAGATTCGTAGCGTCAATGAACGGACGCTTGCAAAAGTCCTTTGGGAACGGAACGCTTTTGCTGGAATAACATTTTTTTTTTATTTCTGCATTCTTCACTCCGTAACATGTAGACACTCCTTGGAGGACCTTCTCCTCCTATAAAAAAAAAGGAAAATAAGAAAGTTATATTTATCACTTGATCTCATATGTCTTAGACATTTTTATTGTCATAGTTAAGTTATAAAAACCATTGGTGGATCCTAAGACTACATTAGAAATGCTTCAAATTTCTCTTATGTAAGTGACATAAATTTCATTGTTATTAACAACCTCGAAAACTTCACCTAGATGTTCCATTGTTCAAGAGGCTAAATAAGTTAAAGGTGAAACAAATTATAAGCTTCAAAGTCTCCTACATACTGGCATAGTCTTGCATGTATAAAATACGACTTAATAGTAGAGATAAAAAAAGTGGCCGTGAGAGGGACATGACAATGTAGTCTCTTTAAACTTTTTTCAGTCCGAAAACGATAAAGAAATCAGGTTCTGGGCCTATTAAGCTTACCTGGAGGTAAGTTATTGCAGGTATTTTTGTTAAAGGGTTTAAGTAGGAAGACCAGGAAGTTAATTTTGACAAAATAAAAACATCAATGATATTTATTCGCCATACTACAAATTCCTATGATGTATATTCTGTTGGATTGTAATAAAATAAGAATATAAATCATAATACAAAATAAAACACGTGATAATATACTGAAGTATTGATACTTGAACTTTTAAACCTGTTAATTAATCTTATGGCAAGAAAGTATTACAAAAATGGGCATTGTTTGTGCACATAATAACATCGGTAATAAAACATGAAACTTTTAATACAACAGTAGTTAAATGAAAGTATAAAAACTACTATATAAAGTTGCGGAAAATGTCTTTTCTACAAGTTAATCTGAAGTAACTATAAATTCAGACAAAATGTAGTATTCTGAGATCTTCACTTCCAGGACTCGATCCCGGGTCCAACTAAAAACGTTTATAAAAATATGTACTACTACCAACAGAGATACAACGTGCTTAGTTTCCAAGTATATTAAAAATAATATTCATGAAGCTAAACCTGAGGAACACTTGTGGTACTCCACCATTTTATTTTCACCTCCTGTGATCTAATTTGACACTCCCCAAGTGGGTGCTGTACAAAGCAGGGCCACAATATCTACAGTATAATTCATCAATGGAACTTTAAAAGCTGATTTTTGTATACATAGTATTGAATAAAAGACCGTGTCCGAGGTTTCAACACTGTAGTTTTCAAAAAAAAAAGTTCTTTGAATCTAGGTAATCATGCTATAATTATACTCAGATTAGGCATAAGGAAGTAATCATAACTTGATTTAGATCAGAGCTGAATGCGACCAATTTTTTTGGAGACTATCAACCGGTAGTTCCTTCCATTTTTTCTGTACAACCTCCCAAAGTTATCGCATTTTAGTTGGTTTCTATTTATGCGAGATTACTTTTCTACTGATACCAAATATTTTTCAAATTTGGATTCTTATAGGGGTTTTGTTCTGACCATTTCAAGCCTTTTATATCACTAGATCTATTCTCTTCCTCCAAATACAATTACTCAGCAGGAAGTTTGTTGACATTAATAATCCTACTGAAACTATTTGTTTTGTTTTTGAATATCGCGCAAAGCTACACGAGGGCTATCTGCGCTAGACGTCCCTAATTTAGCAGTGTAGGACTAGAGGAAGACGGGTAGTCATCACCACCCACCGCCAACACTTAGGCTACTCTTTTACCAATGAATAGTGGGATTGACTGTCACATTATAATGCTCCCACGGCTAAAAGGGCGATCATATTTGGTGACCCTCAGATTGCGAGTCGAGCTCCCTAACCACCTGGCCATGTACTGAAACTGAAAGTCAGAGCTAAATGAACGTCGTTCACGAAGTGTTGCTTGACAAGATTTCGTGCTCCTTCTCTATAACACTATTTGTATCTCCTACAGGAGAAAAAGATCTACACACTATTTTACATCCATCACCTTGTTATGGTGTACTTCCACATTTGACTTAAACGTCTCATGGTCACAAACATTCCTCTAGAATTTCCAATAAACTTAGCAGTCAGTTCCAATTGCCCCATTCCTTCTTCAAGTATTTGTGATTTTTTTTCCTAGGTCTGATCGATTAACCAATTCCGCTTGTGATTTATAGGCTGGTTCGCTGAAATGTTTCCACGGAGACCAATTTTTCGCAACAGTTCTATAGGTGGTTTTAACTACATGCATATATTCCTTATTTTTTGCATTTATTTCGGAGGAAGGCTCTCCCAGTGGGTCAGCGGTAAGTTTACGTACTAAAATACGGGGTTAAATTCTCCGTTGTGGACAACGCTCATACAGCTTTATGTGTAGCTTTGCTTTAAAATAAACAAATTGAGGATACCTAAAATCGACTTAATTTTAAAACTTTTCCAGAGTTATTCATGATGGTTCCATTCAGTTTTTATTGCAATTTTCACTGAAACAGGAAAAAAAAACAAAAAAAAAACGATAATGTTTTAGTAATAATGGCCCATTTCTTTCAGCTTAAGTGACACACCCAGATAGAGTAGTTGACATTTCAGCAATAGTGGTGCCATTATTTCGATTTTTATTGCACCGTTATCCTTTTCTTACTTGCTAGACTCAGTCTCATGACCATTACTGAATATAGTTTTACCTGATCATACTTGCTAGACTCAGTCTCATGACCGTTACTGAATATAGTTTTATCTGATCATACTTGCTAGACTCAGTGTCATGACCGTTACTGAATATAGTTTTATCTGATCATACTTGCTAGACTCAGTTTCATGACCGTTACGGAATATAGTTTTACCTGATCATGCTTGCTAGACTCAGTCTCATGACCGTTACTGAATATAGTTTTATCTGATCATACTTGCTAGACTCAGTTTCATGACCGTTACTGAATATAGTTTTATCTGACCATACTTGTTAGACTCAGTCTCATGACCGTTACCGAATATAGTTGTATCTGATCATGCAAATAATCCAACATTTAAAATTAAGCTCATCTTCACAAGCCTTGAAATGATTCTACTACATTCCCAGTTTGCCCCCAAAGAAGAAAGGTCCACCTTTCGAAAGTGCTCGGGTTATAGGGTTTTTATTCATTTCAAAGAAAGTACAGCTCTGAAGTCTTTAATTTAATTTAAATAAGTTATCAACGTCAATGTTGAACTTTTTAATCGTGTATTCGTTGGAGTAATTAATGAACATTCTTAGCTTCTATTTGCTTAAACTATGAGTTAGTACGAGCAAAATGTAGCCAGAAAAAAGTTGTGGTTGAATGAATGTTGACTTTATTATAGTACAATGTGTCTTAGCTTCCCTCGCACCAACGAACAATGCTAGTACAATGTGTCTTAGCTTCCCTCGCACCCAACGAACAATGCTAGTACAATGTGTCTTAGCTTCCCTCGCACCCAACGAACAATGCTTACTGGTAAAGTCGGTTTACTTAGTAGCCAGAAAAAGTTGTGGTTGAATGAATGTTGACTTTATTATAGTACAATGTGTCTTAGCTTCCCTCGCACCGAACGAACAATGCTAGTACAATGTGTCTTAGCTTCCCTCGCACCGAACGAACAATGCTAGTACAATGTGTCTTAGCTTCCCTCGTGGCCCTCGCACCCAACGAACAATGCTTACTGGTAAAGTCGGTTTACTTAGTAGCCAGAAAAAGTCGTGGTTGAATGAATGTTGACTTTATTATAGTACAATGTGTCTTAGCTTCCTTCGCACTCAACGAACAATGCTTACTGGTAAAGTCGGTTTACTTAGTAGCCAGAAAAAGTCGTGGTTGAATGAATGTTGACTTTATTATAGTACAATGTGTCTTAGCTTCCCTCGTGGCCCTCGCACTCAACGAACAATGCTTACTGGTAAAGTCGGTTTACTTACTAAATAACACAATATGTGTGTCCACAAGATTTAGAGTGCCCTTCCCCTCAGTTTCTTGTTCAGCCCACCCCAGCCCCCTCATCGAGAAGAGGTTGGTGCCACCCTTGAAAACAATAGAAAATAGTGCCCGTATGACAATAGGAAAACCATTTTTAACTTTATATTAACTGAAGTAAGGATTGTGTTTGATAATGTTTGATCTGATTGACCTTTACCCAAAAAAAAAAAAAAAAATTAAAATATTTATCGATATTCAGTAAGGCTCAGACGGTTCTTCAGAATATCATGTCAGATCTCATGTAAATCTTTTCTTTGGTACTTCAGTAGGTCAGCGGTAAGTTTGAGGATTAATAACTCTCAAATTTGCAATTCTATTCCCTGTGGTGGATAACTCTTACAATAAAAACAACAACAACAGAACACCAGAATCTTATTCTGGCTTTTGAAATAAGTACAGTATAATATATTTATTTAAAGACAACGAAACTTGGACAAGGATTCAGTCTTTGTCTCTTATTTTGTCATTAAAATAAAGATTCAGAACAACTAATCACTATGCATTTACAGTGCACGTTTGTTCATAACTTAAAGTTTTATTGAAATTCTAAGTCTTCCTTATACAAAGTGAATTGCTGAAAAAAACAACATAAACAAAATATTGATTGAAATCCTGATAAATATTTGCAACTTCAAGCACAAAAAAGTCTTAGTTTTACCTGTTATAAAAAACACAAAATTAGTGACGCAATATCTAAGGTTGAATGAGAATTCAGCTTCTTGATATCACTATTAAGTTTTCAAAACTTTTTATACTAATATCCAGACCATAAACAAAACCTAATATGTTTTGAAGGTAATAATGATTAATCCTGAAAATGTCTAAGAAAACTTAGAATCACTAAGCTCCATTTTAAGTTTTTAAAAAGTGTTTTGAGGAGTTCTATCTCACTTTTGTTTTATCCATCTCAAAGGTTTTTAATAAACAAAGGAAACAAAAATAAAATAAAAGTCCTGAATAAAAAGCAAAACAAACACGTTTCGCCGTTGTCTATCATAAATATACTCCATATCGTTAAACACCACAGCAACCAATTTATAACAATAAAGGTTACAACACTATCTTCACTACAGTACTGGAAAGTTAAAACCTCAGCTTAAGTGTTGTTCAGGTGTTGCAACACTATATTCGCTTCTGTGCAGGAAGATTAGAATCTCAGCTTAAGCGTTATTCAATACAACACCATATTCACTACAGTACTGGAAAGTTAGAACCTCAACTTAAGTGTTGTTCAGGTGTTACAACACTATATTCGCTTCTGTGCAGGAAGATTAGATTCTCAGCTTAAGCGTTATTCAATACAACACCATATTCACTACAGTACTGGAAAGTTAGAACCTCAGCTTACATGTTGTTCAGGGTTTTCCCCCCAAAAAAGTACAACGTCACACTGAAAAAAAAAAGCCAGTAGAGCTTCAACCATTCTTATTTTATGGTGAAGTGACAGAGATTATTTTTACTGTTCTTCATATAAATCATAAATAAAAGTTCAACAAACTCGTTTCTCGTAACGAATCGAATAGAAAGAAAATAACTGCAAATATAGCAAATAAAATACAGGAAGGATAAATATAAAACAAAACTAATATAAAAAAAGGACTATAGTAACAAATATGAGAACAAAAAATACATAACAAGCAAAGGAAAATGAAACAAGAACTGAAAAGTATAGACTAGAAAAAATGTTTTAAAGATGTGCAGATGAAGGTGACCGAGTTCACGGACACAGCTTTATAAGAAAGACAAATGCTAATTACACTTCTAAACAGCTGGTGCAACAAGTAACCAGGGGTGCCGCTGTATTAGAGGGGTGGAGAAAGATAATAGTCTTAGACACTCAAGAACGACGGGAACAACCTATGTATCTACAAAGTGGAGGGTGCGTGGGTAGGGAGAAGTTTGGATACTTTATACTGATAAGAGTTATTTGAAACTTTTTAACTGTTTTTCAGTCACTTTAAATTAAGAGTCATTCATCAGTTTTGCGAAAACAAATGTTTTTTGTAAGCCTTTTTAAAACTTAGACCACACATTTAAAATATCTGCTACCAAACGCCATTTTGTGTGTTTTGATTGCAAAAACTAATAAGAAAGAAGCAAAATATGTTTGTAACACACATGGATAAACCACAAGAGAGAGGAGATTTTTCTACTAATTGTGATAAGCTATATGTTTTTAAAACCCAGCTTGCGAGTCAGGGAGACATGTTGACACCTAAACAAATATTTCCAATACTCTTTTTTTTTCTCCCTTGAAGTCCTTGTGATATCTGTAATTTGAATTATCCACCACCTCGATCCAAAACTTTACACAGAACATCACTGTGGCCGCATTTGTTGGGCAATAAAACAATTTAGTTAATATTTGCAGCTTCTTGGCCGAACGCTACTGAGAGGTGAGTTCTTTTGACAGTAAAGTGTAGTTTTTGAGGTGAAAAGGTCAAGTCGTATATTAGGGTACAATATTTGAATCTAACTTGATTACCGGAACTCGTGACACCCTCTGTAACCCACCCAATCCCCCGAATTTGATCTCATCGATTCGCAGACTGTGAGTTATTGTTAACATTTTAATTTCGACGTTTTTTCGCTATAGGTAACTCATTGCAAGTTCACTGACAGGCCTGGATATCACTGCTGTTTTCTACTTACCGCACGAAATATCTAGATCATTACATCATGATGATGACGAAATGACACGCTTCTCAATCAAACAAACATATAAAAGCCCCCCCAGTTGTCTGCGGACTTACAACGCTAGAAACCGGGTTTCGATACCCGTGGTGGGCAGAGCACAGATAGTTCTTTGTGTAACTTTGTGCTTAACTACAAACAAAAACATTAAAATTTAAATATAAAAATATAGCTTACAACGTTATAAATACATTCTTATTGGTTTCAAAATGAAACTAGAAACCACTCCTAGGTAATACGACAGCAACCTACGTAATGATTGCCATTTTATACGTTACGTCTTAATCTCAGTGGCTTTGGCTTCCTGCACTTCACGTTTTACTGCATCAAATGAAAACCTCCTTCTTGGTTATCACACATTCTGAAAGTATTGCTTGTGAAACAATTATAAATGCTGGCTGATCGACTCCATTTGAAACATCATCACTATATAAATCATAATTTATGCTTTTGTATGAAAAATGTTTAACTTACATTTTTTTTTTTTTTGCTGGTTATATTTTATTATTCCTTACTCTCCTGGTTATACATATTGGTTACTTTACTGGCTATCTTTCACTCTTAGTTACTTTACTGGTTATATGTTGTTATTAGCCTACACTGGTTTGTTCTGTGTATAGTTATTAGCCTACACTGGTTTGTTCTGTGTATAGTTATTAGCCTACACTGGTCTGTTCTATGTATAGTTATTAGCTTACACTGGTCTGTTCTGTATATAGTTATTAGCCCACACTTGGTTGTTCTGTATATAGTTATTAGCCCACACTGGTCTGTTCTGTGTATAGTTATTAGCATACACTGGTCTGTTCTGTTTATAGTTATTAGCCCACACTGGTCTGTTCTGTGTATAGTTATTAGCATACACTGGTCTGT
>NW_013672178.1:25986-33610 GCF_000517525.1 Limulus polyphemus
ACTCGTCTGTTCTGTGTACAGTTATTAGCCTACACTGGTCTGCTCTATGTATAGTTATTAGCTTACACTGGTCTGTTCTATGTATAGTTATTAGCTTACACTGGTCTGTTCTGTATATAGTTATTAGCCCACACTTGGTTGTTCTGTATATAGTTATTAGCCCACACTGGTCTGTTCTGTGTATAGTTATTAGCGTACACTGGGCTGTTCTGTGTACAGTTATTAGCATACACTGGTCTGTTCTGTTTATAGTTATTAGCCCACACTGGTCTGTTCTGTGTACAGGTAGTAGCCTACACTGGTCTATTCTGTTTATAGTTATTAGCCCACACTGGTCTGTTCTGTGTACAGGTAGTAGCCTACACTGGTCTATTCTGTTTATAGTTATTAGCCCACACTGGTCTGTTCTGTGTACAGTTATTAGCCTACACTGGTCTGTTCTGTTTATAGTTATTAGCCCACACTGGTCTGTTCTGTGTACAGGTAGTAGCCTACACTGGTCTATTCTGTTTATAGTTATTGGCCCACACTGATCTATTCTGTGTACAATTATTAGCATACACTGGTCTGTTCTGTGTACAATTATTAGCATACACTGGTCTGTTCTGTGTACAATTATTAGCATACACTGGTCTGTTCAGTGTATAGTTATTAGCATACAATGGTCTGTTCTGTTTATATTTATTAGCCCACACTGGTCTGTTCTGTGTATAGTTATTAGCATACACTGGTTTGTTCTGTGTATAGTTATTAGCCCACACTGGTCTGTTCTGTGTACAGGTAGTAGCCTACTCTGTTACATTGTTTATAAAATGATGAATATGTGAAGTAAAAGATCAACAAAATTGAACTGAAAATGGAATGGAGAATAGCATAGATGTATATCTAGGACTCCGGAACGAGTAATTTACTAGTTAAACAATTATAATCAGTTATGTCGATGACAAACTGCCTCTTCCCAACATCTTGGGTTAAGGCACAGAATAAATTAGGCTAAGGTAGCGACGAGTAACGCCTGGGCACTACTTTTTGTCCGTCCCTGACGTCTAGAGTTTCTGAAGGAGCCATTAACTCTTAACAAACACTCTTTGAGACGCTATTTTGGACACAGAGCTCCCTCTGTGTGATGTTGGAATTTTTAATCTTCCTTTCCCCTAAGTTCCCGCACCTTTTCAAGGAACCGTCTTGAATAAGGAAAGAAAAAAAGATGAATAATTACTGAAGCTCTGAACACACAAGGCGAAGCGATCGACTCTGGAAATTAAGTGAGACAGAAAAGCAATGACTTTGCTGAGAAAGGACAACATTTCTAGCATAGAATTTCATTACTCAAACTCCTGGGTTACACAAAGTTATATTATTCTGCTCTAACGACACATTTATTTTTTATTAACAGAAATTCCTTTTTATTTCTCTTGAATACAAAAAAGTTCTTCAAAAACAATGATACTGATTTGTTTTTTAAAGATGATAACTACAATTATCTAATACGTTCTGTACTGCGTGCTGTTTGTGTGTTTTAAAAAAAGTAGTTTCTTCCGATTTACACAAAACAATACTTGATGTAAACATGCAGTGGTTACTGTAGTACTTGTAGCATGCAGTGGTTACTGTAGTACTTGTAGCATGCAGTGGTTACTGTGGTACTTGTAGTTGTATCATAGAAAGAAATGAATTGTTTGGGTCTTAAATTAAGTCAAGTAAAAAACATCACATTCCCTTCATGACTGAAAACGATAAAGGGGCATAAACGAAACATCAAGTAATAAATTATTGTCATAAACTTATTTGATCACCTAAAAAATAACTTATTTCGCACTACAACAAATGACAAAGGAACTTGCATTTCGAATGTATGCAATTTGTATATAAATTTTCAACCTGAAAAGTACCTTATGAGCAAGTAGACTTAACAGCCAAGTTGGAAAATCCTTGTAGGACTCAATTATAAAGGTCCTTAATTTTGAACTACTGACGAGAGGGAGGGCATCCAGACCACAGTATCTGCCGCTGCTTGTTACTTTTACAACGCGCAAAAGGTGCCATTGAGTTTGAAAATATCAAACATTAAGTGCATTTTACTTGTTATTTTGTTTCTTTAAATGAGACATCATTGTAAATTAATGTGACTTGCTCAGCGTTAAGCTTAATGGATTATTACTTTTAACTTTAGTGTTTAATTTCTGCAGTAACCGGCGTACATTGTATAACTTCGGGACTAAAACAAGAACAAACCATAAAAAGTCCAATTCTAATGTCTCTTGAACCGGAGCTGGAATAGAGTGATTATCGATGCCTGAAATTTTGTTGCAAGAAAAATCCTGCCAAAACGTCCGATAAACGTCAAGAGTCAACTTTTAAAAGTTCCCTATCACCTGAGCTAATGAGGAAATGTGAAATGTTATTCTCATATTTCTTAACGAATCTAGATTATAAGTATATAAAGATTGCACACATGTGTCAAGATTCAACTTTTGAAAGTTCCCTATCATCTGAGCTAATGAGGAAATGTGAAATGTTTTTCTCATATTTCTTAACGAATCTTGATTATAAGTATATAAAGATTGCACACATGAAAAATTATAAACTGGCTTCATATTTTTTAAAGTCACAGAATTTCTGTGTAAAGATAACATGAATGATAGTTTACAGCAGAATTTCGGTGTGAATGTAACAGATTGGATATTTTACAGCAGAATTTCAGTTTGAAGATAACATGATTGGTGATTTTACAGCAGAATTTCAGTGTGAATGTAACAGATTGGATATTTTACAGCAGAATTTCAGTTTGAAGATAACATGATTGGTGATTTTACAGCAGAATTTCAGTGTGAATGTAACATGATTGATGACTTTACAGCAGAATTTCAGTGTGAGGATAACATGATTGGTGATTTTATATAATACGCTGAAAGGGCGAGCAGGTTCGAATCCAAAAAGCTTTTGATGTAAGAATTCAAGTTTCGAATACGTGAAGAATCATTAGGTGAAAATGGACACCATAAGGTTTGAAAAGAGCAGACATATACAGGAAGGTTGCAAGGACTTACAGGTAGGACTGAAGAGGTGTAAGATATAGCAAAAATAAGAATATTGTAAAGTGTGACGTCAGTTGAAATTGTAATACATAGTATACTGTAAAATTTAAAGAACAACTAGTATGGGAGAAATGCTGACAATTATCGGAACGATGTGAATTGTAAGAAGTCTTCTATGAAGTCAAGTGTATTTTTATTGACTTTTTTGTTAAGCACAAAGTTATCCAATGAACTATCTGTGCCGTGCCCACCACGGTATTGAAATCCGTTTTTTTTTAGCATTATAAGACTTCTGATTTACCGCTGAGCCACTAGGGGACCACTAAGTTAAGTATTTAATTATTGCACGAGAAGATAAACTTACGACCGAAGAAAAGTAACTATCGTATTTCCTAAACATATTTTATTATTACGTGAAAATTGACAATGGAAGTGGAATGGAAGTGAGGATAATAAGCAATTGTTTCATTGATGACTGAGAACTTTAGGACGATGTCAAAAACAAAATGTACCCCGAGTGTTCGTGCCAGCTTCTTTTCTCCGCTTTTCTTTCCACTACGCGCCATGGATTCCAAAATAAGTGATCCGGTAGAATGAATAACTCCATTTAATTGAGAGACAATGTTTGGCAGTAGCTCCGTTTGGTTAATTCAACATCCGTACAACTGAGATGTGTAAGAATATAAGATTCAGATCACTAACAAAGTACCTGTCTCTTTCAGACAGGAAAACTCATTAATTACCCTTACACCTTATTGTCCTCCAGTGTTGAAGACTTAATAGTCATAATTACCGGTCTCGACGTTTTGTTTCATCTTTAGCTAATATATTTATAGCTCAGTTATTCAGCAAGTCTATTTATCTGAGCGGTTAAGCCTTGATATTTACAGTCTAACAAAGTATATTCTCCACGAGAAGTTCACTGGATACCTTCCAATAACAGTGTACGTCCTTATGACAGACACCCAGAGAAAGCTGGAAATAGATCTATATAATCGTCATATATATGTCGCACATCATAGATAGTCTAGTGGCGAAAGATAATTACAGCATGAAACATCACATTACGTACGTTATTCTCGTGAAAGAAAGCTACTGTAAACTTTATCTTATCTCTGACAGGACTGCGATATGATTCCCTCTTATTCTCGACACTGCATCATAATTATACGGGTTCTTTCATCTTTTTTTCTTTTAAGACAACATATTAAATATTCAAGTTACTATATATCACACAAACGTTAAACTTTTAGATATATAACGGTATAACAGAGTGTATGTTATTTTAGCATTAGCATTTTAGGTTAGTTCTTTATAACATCCTTTTGAACCTGTTCTTTCTTGGTTCATATGTGTTAACTTTGTACACTGCTTATTCACTCTTATTTCTTTCTAAGCGTCATTGTTCTTCGATATAACTAAGACTATTTTATTCGTGTTTATCCATCAATACAACTTGTTTTCAGATTTTCCTGATGATGGAATAAGTACATTCTGAAACGTTCGATGAATCGTGTAAATAAAAGGTTTTCCATCCTGTCAACCGCGTTTATCTTCATTAGATTCATTGTGCATTCTGATTGTTTTGAGTATAATAATGTCATTTCAAAGATAGGAAAGATATTTTTAATAAAACTATTATTTTGTTATCCTCGCAATCAGGGCCGTGTGCGTGTCTGTCTGTGGTTCGGCGCGCGTATCGCGAAAACTAATATACTCATGTACACGAAAATCTCACATCTTTATACAACTTATCTCTGAAAACAGGATACATACCAACCCTTATCTCTGAAAACAGGATACCTACCAACCCTTATCTCTGAAAACAGGATACCTACAAACCCTTATCTCTGAAAACAGGATACCTACAACCCTTATCTCTGAAAACAGGATACTTACCAACCCTTATCTCTGAAAACAGGATACCTACCAACCCTTATCTCTGAAAACAGGATACCTACAAACCCTTATCTCTGAAAACAGGATACCTACCAACCCTTATCTCTGAAAACAGGATATCTACCAACCCTTATCTCTGAAAACAGGATACATACCAACCCTTATCTCTGAAAACAGGACACCTACCATCCCTTTGGAAAATTACAGATCCATAAGTCTAACAAGCAATCTAACAAAAATATAAATAACAGATTCATAAATTACCTTGAAACTGATTCAATACTCCCGGAAATACAAAATATTTTCCGAAAAGCAAGAAAAACAACAGATCATCTCATAAGATTAACGGAAGAAATAATACATGACTTTAATAAAAAACAATGTACAGTCGCATGCTTTCTAGATGTTGAAAAAACATTTGATAAAGTATGGCACGATGGACAAACTGTCTAAACTGGGACTCCCCTTAGAAATTAGTCACTGGGTTTCTAACTTCTTGGAGGACAGGAGAATCAGAGTAAATGTTGAGGGCACCTACTCCAGAGGCGGATGTACCTGAAAGAGGAGTACTTAGCTCTACCCTGTTTATCATACGTCTGAAAGACCCAAACCACACTTTTTGCCCACAGTTTCAAGATAATGATGCAATCTGAAAGAGTGCCCCAAATCCAATAAGAGCAACATACAATATACAAACACTACTAAAGGAAATAGAACTGTACTACAATAAGTGTAGAATTAAAATAAATGCGCACAAATCACAAGTCATATTCTTTACAAAATCTTATAAAACAAGTAAAATAATACCACAGTTATATCTAGACGGGACTCTCTTACAGGTAGCAACATTAGCAAAATTCTTAGGGATTACATCTGACTAAAAATTAAACTGGATACCACACATTAATAGCATCAAAACCATAATTTGGAGAAGCGCGAGTTACCTTAGGAACCTGACTGGCAACAAACAAGAAGCTTCACCAGAAAACATATTAAAAATTTACAAAACATACATAAGACCAGTAGTAAAATACGCCTGTATAACATGGATAAATGTATGAAAAACACACATCAACAAATTACAGCAAATACAAAACTATATTTTAACGAAATCATATAAAGTCCCACGATCAACAAATTCAGAATTTCTACACAACTATTCAAATATGCCAACACTATCAGACAGACTCGTGGATAACTCGCTTCAACATTATAAGAAAAATATTAATAAAAATGAACTAATGAACAAACTAGAGAGCTATATAATACATGATGAACCAAGCCCGAAGTACCTCTCCCCTCTAAACGTCATAAATAAGAATCTTACAGTCCAAACAGTGCTAGGCTAACTGAATCCTAGACACAAACATGAACACGAACTAATAGTGCGATCATACATAAGTGAAGCTAGTAAAAATATACAAATTAATATTACCTCATGAATTGGACATGGCACGAAAAGGGTATGTTAATTAAAAGTGTAGACAATGGACAAAACTGACCCTACCTGGTTCTAAACAGGGACAGAATCCCGATGAAGAACGAAAATTTTATACAAGATTGTAAATCAGTATGTGACAGTCCTCCCCAAATTCAGTTCGGATCTAAATCCGGATTCTGGATCACTTTGAACCTTTTTTATAATGGGGAGAGAGGTCATTTTCGGGGTTTTGGGTTAATAACTCTGTAAAGTGTGATCGCATTAGTACCAAATTTCATGGGCACATTATGGTTGAGACTCCTCATTATACAACATAAAATGACCCGGATCGTTAATCATTCTGGATTTGGGAAGAATTTTTTGAGTTTTCTCAGGTGAAATTTGACGTTATCAGAGATAAATGCTGCAATCATGAAAAGGAGAGGCGGAGAACGGCTATGCAACCTCCCTGACTGCTTTTGTTAGTATTAATATTAGAAGAAACCATAACTAAGCTCCTCTGAAGGAAATTTCCCGCTACCTAGTTACGGCGCCATCTGTTAGCGAACTTCGGTTTTCAATTTAAATAATATATAACTAACTAGTGAGGTTTTCTAGGAAATATTTCTATCACTATCAAGGTATATTAAGGTATAATGGACTATTTATTCCATACGAGGTAAAGATTTCACAAACCATATTGTTCTTACCTTTAGTACGTCCCACAAGTTAAGCCTATATATGTATACAAGCTTTGTGTATAAATTATTTTATATACTTATCAGTAAATTACTTTTTTTTTTCGTGTCGAAGGGAAGTCTGTTTGTTTGTTTGGAATTAAGCACAAAGCTACACAATGGGGATTCTGTGTTCTGCCCACCACGGGTATCGAAACCCGGTTTCTAGAGTTGTAAGCCTCTGGGGGGGGGGGCGAAGGGAAGTCAGTTGAGACATTATTTTTGAAAATAAAGAGCGTGTTTGAATAAATTATACAAAACTAACTTTTTCATCATTAGCTTTGTCTTCACAGATGCTTATTTGTTGATAATAAATTTTCTTCCAAAGAAAAAAGTAACCCACCACCAGAAAAAAGGCAACAAGATTTATGGAATTAATATACTAAAAAGATGAATACGTATTTGTCTCACTGTGTTTCTTGAAGATGCTATCTTGTCTATTTTTTAAACATAGTGTTGCGTCAGCGAGGTCACGTGACTAATATCATGCCACTCGTTCGCTCGAACCTTCGTGAATTGTCGGGAGATTA
>NW_013672178.1:34469-37408 GCF_000517525.1 Limulus polyphemus
AATTAACAAATGGAGACGTAACAATATGGTTGTCGTCTTTAACAGCGCAAACGCGTAAAGCTAATGAATGAGCTACATGTCCTCAGTTCACCGCACGAGGTCTGGTATGGCCTAATGGTTCGACTCCGATTCTGCTTGTCGCGGGTTCGAATTCCCGTCATCGAACATGTTCAGCCGTGAGGGCGTTATAACGTGAAGTTCAATTCCACTATTCGTTGGTAAAGCTGTAGCCCAAGAGTTGGCAGTGAGTGGTGTTGATTAGCTGTCTTTCGTCTAGCCTATCACTGCTAAATTAGGGACGGTTAGCGCAGATAACTTTCGAGTAGCTTTACGCAAAATTAAAAAAAACAACAAAAAACAAACCCAACTGTCCACCAAGGGAAATTTTAGGTCGGTAAATCAGTAAGCTTACCGCTAACCCACCAAGAGTTTTATGTTTCTAAGCACAAAAACTACTCAGTGAGCTAGTTATATTGAGCAACCGGGGACACCAACCAAGGTATTTAACTATTGATAATGTTCCTAGTTTCATGTATTTTGTTTATAGCGCCATCTGTTGATTTATAAGAAATACAGTCATTAAAAGTTTTGAGTGGCTGATGGAAAAACTTTATTATAAATGTACGACGTTTCGATAAGATTTTGTTTACAGAAAAAAATGCGTATATATATATATTTGTATATACAGAATAGAACAAACAGGTCACATGACCGGATATTACTTCACAGTCTAATCCATTCAGTGTTTTTCAATTTCTTTAGTAAGAATTGCATGTTAAACAAACACAGCATTATTGAAATGTTTGTAACTGGTAATCTCAAGTGTAAGTGCTTAAAATGTGGTATCTTATTCTCATAAAACCTTAGCAATTAAATTGCTTTAATAGAGCGTTTATGGGAGGTTGTTTTTACAAGAACTCGTTTAACACTCACGTGCGGTAAACCACTAAGTTTAAAAGAAAAAGAAACAAATTTGATAAGATTTCTTAACAAGTTTTTGGTTATGTTACTAAGTGTAATATGTTAATAAGGATACAGAACTTCCCGCCATGTAACAGGAAGAACTAATTGTAAAATGTTAATACGGATACAGAACTTCCCACCATGTAACAGGAAGAACTAATTGTAATATGTTAATAAGGATACAGATCTTCCCGCCATGTAACAGGAAGGACTAATTGTAATATGTTAATAAGGATACAGAACTTCCCACCATGTAACAGGAAGAACTAATTGTTATATGTTAATAAGGATACAGAACTCCCCACCATGTAACAGGAAGAACTAATTGTAATATGTTAATAAGGATACAGAACTCCCCACCATGTAACATGAAGAACTAATTGTAATATGTTAATACGAATACAGAAATTCCCACCATGTAACAGGAAGAACTAATTGTAATATGTTAATAAGGATACAGATCTTCCCGCCATGTAACAGGAAGGACTAATTTTAATATGTTAATAAGGATACAGAACTCCCCACCATGTAACATGAAGAACTAATTGTAATATGTTAATACGAATACAGAAATTCCCACCATGTAACAGGAAGAACTAATTGTAATATGTTAATAAGGATACAGAACTTCCCGCCATGTAACAGGAAGGACTAATTGTAATATGTTAATAAGGATATAGAACTTCCCGCCATGTAACAGGAAGGACTAATTGTAATATGTTAATAAGGATACAGAACTTCCCGCCATGTAACAGGAAGGACTAATTGTAATATGTTAAAGTTGAGTTTATCCCAAAATATTACTAAACCTGCATATTCGTATTTAAACTTTTTCATTAATAACTGGAGGCAGCCAGCATTTCAAATGATATTCTGAAAATATAAAATAATTCACGTTTCATGTTTAGGGACAACATAGGATCTATTGGCTGTCCCATCCTCTAAACTAAACTAAAACTACTAAATAAGAAATAATAATATAAAGAATCTCAAAGCAAACTCTTATCATTTATTTAGTTATGAAGCTTTCTCTCAAACTCAATTAAATTTACTGCCTTCACAACATCCGAAGGCAACCCGTTCCAAAGGCTAACCACCTTGTTAGAAAAATAAAACTTTCTTAGCTGAAGATGACTCCTACCTTGCCAAAATTTATATTTCTCAAAGCCAACCCTTATTATTTATTTAGCTATCAAGCTTTCTCTCAAACTCTATTAATTTTACTGCCTCCACAACATCCGAAGGCAACCCGTTCCAAAGGCCAACCACCTTGTTATAAAGATAAAACTTTCTTAGCTGAAGATGACTCCTACCTTGTCAAAATCTATACTTATGTCCTCTAGTCCTACCATTCTCCCTGTTAAATATGATGCACTAACACTATCAATTCCCTTACAATCTTTAACTCTTCAATCAGATCCCCCTCTAATTCTTCTTTTTTCAAGAGAAAACAATTTCAGAGATCTTAACCTCTCCCCGTATGATAACCCCTCCATCCCAGGTATTCGAGTAGCGTTCTTCTGAACCCTTTCCAACAATACAATGTCCCTCCTAAGTAAGGAGCCCAAGACTGAACACAATACTTCAAACATGGCCTAATTAGTGACCTATACAATGAAATTATGATCTATTTAGACTTGTATTCAGTATTTCTGAAAGATACAACCGTCAAATATACGTACTCTAAGTAGGATCTAAAGAATAGATCTAGTGGAAGAGAAATCAATTCTAAAGGATGGTTTTTATTTTTTTGGCGATTTTAAAGCTAAATAATCAAATAACATTGAAGTTTCAACAAGCGTAGACCTCAGTTAAATGATAGAAGCTTGCAAACAGAGGAAGCCACCTACACAATAATAATAACGATAAAATTATTACTTGTATAACGTGAATACTTTCTGATCTGTACAAACAATGACATAAGCAAAAAACTCTGTTAACACTGTTCAATAATGAAATAGAACATTTCTTAGAAC
>NW_013672178.1:38408-44468 GCF_000517525.1 Limulus polyphemus
TAAAAAGTGAAGAGCAAAGTAGACTAAACTGCCGATATCGGACTGATGGTCCATCAGGGCGGCGGGGATCTAAACATCCTATGCCGAGAATTAAATGTGGGAAGGGGGGGGAAGTGTAGCCATAGTTTACTCACCTCTAATCCCGAATCTCTGTTTAGTTAAGGTTTTATTGTGTTAATGTAAAACGATTCTTTAATTTTTCTTGTCTTCCAATATTTGTCTGTGCCGATGATTCTAGCTTTTTCCCAGTTTATTTTGTGTTCAGTTGACATGGCGTGTTCTGCAATGGCTGAATTTTGTGTTTTCATGAGTCTTGAACTGTCTTTATGTTCCTTTATTCTTGTCGCGAGTCTTCCCGTTTCTCCAAAGTTTTGTAGCAGGAACACGAAATTTCATAAATGACGTTTTTCCGTTTGTTGGTAAGCTTCTGTTTGTTCTTCACCAGAATGGATCTTAGTGTTTTGTAAGATTTCCACCAGACGTCTATGTTGAATTTCTTAGCTTTTCGTTTAAGTTTTTCACTGACATTTTTCAAGTATGGGAGGTAAATGGTGGTAGTAGTTTCTTGATTTTACTTTTTTGTTGTGGTCCTCTTCAGGGAGTTCTTGATGAAGGAAGAGGTGTAACCATTCTGTTTAAAACACTGTATGATGTTTTGGCGTTCTGTTTCGATGGATGTGTTATCGCAAATGTTTTCTGCTCTCTTGTTTAGGCACTGGATTATACCACATTTTATCGAGTTTGGAGGATATGACTGGAAGTGCAGGTATCTGTTCGTGTGGGTGGGTTTTCTGTATGCAGTTGTAGTGATTTTTCCGTTTTGTCTGCTGATCAGTATGTCAAGAAATGATAAGTTATTTTGTTCTTCTATTACCATGATGAAGTGAATATTCTTGTCTACGGAATTAAGGTGTTGTAAGAAGGCTGTTAGGTTTTCACGACCGTGGGGCCAGATAACGAAAGTGTCGTCAACATAACGTCTGTAGGTTTTATATATGTGTCCTAAGATTGGAGAAAGTGGTGATCCCATGGCTAGACCATCTGTTTGTTGTCAGTTGCTGTCCATTTGAAACTTAGATTAATTTCTTAGAACAGTTTAGATTTTTATCACTAGATGGCAATATATGTTTAATAGTTCACTTCGTGGCGAGTTAAAGTGACCGGTGATTGGCTAAACTAATTTAATGAAACAGTAACACGTTTTGGATTTTGCGAAATGAAAAATGCATAAATGAATTCAAGAATTTACAACTGTAGTGTTTGTACGCAATGGAATTATAGACTTTTGTCTGTTGTATTATAACCTCGGTGGGTCAGCGGTAATTTTCTGGATTTATAGTACTAAAATTCGGGGTTCGATTCCCCGCGGTATACAGAGCGCAGAAAGCCCACCGTGTAGTTTTGCGCCAAAGAAAACATCAACCCTTTGCATTCTAAAACAGTTTAAATCTGGTAAAAACTATAGCGTGAAGTGCAGTATTTTACTGAAAATAGTGGTTATTAATTAAACAAGTATATTATTTTAATTAAGTGTAGTTGTGACCAGTCAAATAAATGTTAACAAATGTACGAATTAAGAAACTATTAGAATCAGATCGTCACAAAAAACAACAGCTCTCATTCAGCAAAATGTTGATCTAACGTCGTACATATCTCGAAAACTTCGTCTTTCCCCTAATTATAAATCGCCGTTAAACAATATTTTCTTAAGATTTTCTGTTTTCATCTAAATTCTAAAAGAACTGCCACTAAGTTTATTCTAGTGGCCCCCTAGTGGCACAGCGGAATCTCTGCGGACTTACAACGCTATAAACCTGGTTTCGATACCCGTGGTGGGCAGAGAACAGATAGCCCATTGTGTAGCTTTGTGCTTAACATCAAACAATTAATCTAGTGATATGACGCTTTTACGAAGCTAGAAAAAAAAAGATGTATTCATATTTCTTGTTTTCTGTTTAATAGTTCTAAAATACTTGATATCAAAAAGAGTCCGTACTTGAGATTCTTCTTTAGGCCTACTGAATCACTCGACAGCTGATGTTTTTAATCATCATTCTTTGTATCTACATTACCGTTGGATTGTTAGACTCATGTTAACTGATGTTTTTAATCACTGTATTCTTTGTATCTACATTACCGTTGGATTGTTAGACTCATGTTAACTGATGTTTTTAATCACTGTATTCTTTGTATCTACATTACCGTTGGATTGTTAGACTCATGTTAACTGATGTTTTTAATCACTGTATTCTTTGTATCTATATTACCATTGGATTGTTAGACTCATGTTAACTGATGTTTTTAATCACTGTATTCTTTGTATCTACATTACCGTTGGATTGTTAGACTCATGTTAACTGATGTTTTTAATCACTGTATTCTTTGTATCTACATTACCATTGGATTGTTAGACTCGTGTTAGCTGATGTTTTTAATCACAGTATTCTTTGTATCTACATTACCATTGGATTGTTAGACTCATGTTAGCTGATGTTTTTAATCACTGTATTCTTTGTATCTACATTACCATTGGATTGTTAGACTCGTGTTAACTGATGTTTTTAATCACAGTATTCTTTGTATCTACATTACCATTGGATTGTTAAACTCATGTTAACTGGTGTTTTTAATCATAGCATTATTTGTATCTACATTACCATTGGATTGTTAAACTCATGTTAACTGGTGTTTTTAATCATAGCATTATTTGTATCTACATTACCATTGGATTGTTAGACTCATGTTAACTGGTGTTTTTAATCATATTATTCTTTGTATCTACATTACCATTGGATTGTTAAACTCATGTTAACTGGTGTTTTTAATCATAGCATTATTTGTATCTACATTACCATTGGATTGTTAGACCCGTGTTAACTGATGTTTTTAATCATAGTATTCTTTGTATCTACATTACCATTGGATTGTTAGACTCATGTTAACTGATGTTTTTAATCACTGTATTCTTTGTATCTACATTACCATTGTATTGTTAGACTCGTGTTAGCTGATGTTTTTAATCATATTATTCTTTGTATCTACATTACCATTGGATTGTTAAACTCATGTTAGCTGATGTTTTTAATCACAGTATTCTTTTTATCTACATTACCATTGGAATGTTAGACTAATGTAACTTGATGTTTTTTTTCATTTCTATCGACCCTAGCTAAAATCAGGGGCTCGATTCCTCGCGTGGACAGATTGCACGTAGTCCATTGTGTAGCCTTACGCTAAAATACAACGACAGCAACAATATTTTTTGGGGTCATTTTAATGTAATGAATTAAAAATTATATATGTTATTAAAGTTATAGAAATAAATAAAGCTCTGTGAAGATTTGGTTTTCAATCACTTTGAACTATAAAGTCATAGCTGGTTAATCACACTTTGTAATTACGACTTGCATATGTTTATGTTATAAGGTCAACATGTTTAGAACTTATATATATTTGTTAAGTATTATTCGACGCTCGATTCCACCACGGATAGACTTCTAGCAAAGCGTTTAGGATAGAAATTGAACTATGAAATCCAACCAAAACCTAGTCCTGAGAAAACCTTCACCTGCAAATTATAATTATGGTTACGAAAAAAAGAATCTCCTCAATAAAAAGCCGTTGAAATGGAGCTGGTCGTATGACCCCTGGCACCTTAACAAGATATTGAAGCTGACGTAGGTTCAGAAGTTTCCCTGGCACCTTAACAAGATATTGAAGCTGACGTAGGTTCAGAAGTTTGCAGTCACATCTCGAATTAAATGTCTATTCTCCAAAGAAACTGGAGACATAGCCATCCCATTCTCCCACATCTGTTACATTCTCCTATGGAGGGTTTATGTAAAATCTGTCATAAGTTTAAACTAGAGGTTACGGTGTCGGTCAATAGTGTGTCATCATGACCTTCAAATAGAACAAGATGGAAGATAAAGGAAATAGTTCCAAAGACAGCACAGAACCTGATATATCTTTGTCATAACAAGTAATTAATCCTTAATAATGACCTAATGAGAACCCTTATTTTGCTGCAATTCTTTAACATTTCTGAAATTCGAATTGGTAACTCCATCTTTTCTTCTTGTCTTTTTTTTTGCAACATTTAAAACAAATGGTACTTTACGCTCTTTCATTGTCACTTAGAGAAGGCTGTCATTCAATATACTTTCTAAGTGTCTTTGAGCTGGTTACAAATCACGAACTTCATTAGTAATGTAGAAATCTTCTTTAAATTCACGAACGGTTTTATAATCACATGTATATAGTTTTTCGAAAGTATTCCGTGCCACGTTTTATCCGGGTTCTTTTGCTCTATCGAAAAGGCAAACAAAATTTTAATTTTATTTTTAAAGCAACAGATGGCAGCACATTACATTGCAGTATGTTCGACAAAGTTCAGAATTACGTCAGACGCTTTTCTCTTTCACCTAAGATACATAAAATGTGTCAAAGCATACATTTTGATTACATTAAATCTGCGTTTAGTATTTCGCGAGTGGTTTATTGAAATGCGCTCAATTTTCGTGCACTATCTATTCAACCAAAAGTGTAAGCACAGCTTCACAGGAATTTGTTTGTTTGTTTCAAAATTTCATGCAAACATACAAAATAGCCATCTGTACACAGCCATTCCTATTTTGAAAGGTTGGACAGAAAGAAGGGCAACTAACTAGTTAACTCCACCAACTGCCAACTCTTGAACTATTTATCTTCTGATCAAATAATGGGATTTGACCACTACTTTTATAGTGACTCACAGCCTCATAGCACGGAAGGTATTCGCGCGGCGACGGGTCGCGAGCCATGAATCCTCGGATTCACAATCCAGACACCATTTCGTATAATAATAGCTTTCATTAATTAAGATTGATCTATGATACATCTTGGAAAGGCGTATGCTTCGATCACACAATACTCGAGCACCTATAATTAGTCTAGTTTCCTTGTTATCTATATTTTACATTTCAAATGAAATAAGTATATTGTAGGTTAAGTGCAAAAACTTTTAATGTCGAATTCGTAGCCACAACAGAGTTAATGTTATCTTTAATAAGTTATATGAATGAAATAAAGCTTAAAACTTTTTATTGGTGTATTCAGTTATGGATAAACAGGTCCCAATGACGTTACTACGTACACAAAGTTGTATTTTATAAAAACACACAAGTACAGGAAACGTAGTTTACATTTTTAAGATATACGCCGGGAAACTTAAAAACTAGAAGCTGAACCAAATGTTTCAACTCCACTAGATGTTGCTCACTAACGAAGCAAATTCACTAGGGATAAACAGACTTAATCTCTGAGCAGATACTTGGTTCCTATGGTAACGCTAGGAGATGTATCCATATGGTTTCTACTCAGTGCTGGATCCAATATAAACTAAAAAAATATTCAGGACTTGTTTGCTTGTTTGAAACCAAAGCCACATTGAGCTATATGTTCTGTCCACTGTGGGGAAATCGAACCCTGGATTTTTAGCAACTAAAGTTTTGAATAAAGATATTCAATACTTAAACCTTGAGAAGTGTTGTGATCCACATTCAGGTTTGAAGGAGTTCTCTAGTTTCTTGATGTTAAAACTCACGGGTTCTGAAACTCGTGTTGTGGAAATGTTACTTCATAGTTTTTGTTATTTGCTATAAAAGCTGTGTACATAAATTAGTATTATAAATACAAACGTTTTCACAAAAGCGAATAATCGACAGGAACCGTGAATAAAAGAAACTATTAACCAGTCGACTTCAACCTAGGTTAAAGGAACACAATACTTTAGTTCGTTTGTTATTAACTTTGTTTTATGATATCCAAGATGGCTGAGAAAATGTTTCATTTCTTTCTTAAAACTGTTCTCTAAACTTGGCGATAAACTGATAAAAATAAACGATTAAATTTCTATGTTTATTACGTGAATCTCAGGAGACGAGAATTAAAGTAAATACAGGTACTAGAGTTACGACACCACCAGACGATCATGTAGGTACTAGAGTTACGACACCACCAGACGATGATGTAGGTACTAGAGTTACGACACCACCAGACGATGATGTAGGTACTAGAGTT
>NW_013672178.1:45346-50095 GCF_000517525.1 Limulus polyphemus
GTTACGACACCACCAGACGACCATGTAGGTACTAGAGTTACGACACCACCAGACGACCATGTAGGTACTAGAGTTACGACACCACCAGACAACCATACAGGTACAAGAGTTACGACACCACCAAACAACCATACAGGTACAAGAGTTACGGCACCACCAGACAACCATACAGGTACAAGAGTTACAGCACCACCAGACGCTATGCAAGATTTTCCACTTCCAAGGAGACAATTAAATGTGCTCATTTATCATAGTTCTAGAAAAATGTCTTTTCTTATCATGTTCCTCAAGCTAGAAGTCTATCCGTGGTGGAATCGAGCGTCGAATAATTCTTAACAAATATATATAAGTTCTAAACATGTTGACCTTATAACATAAACATATGCAAGTCGTAATTACAAAGTGTGATTAACCAGCTATGTCTTTATAGTTCAAAGTGATTGAAAACCAAATCCTCACAGAGCTTTATTTATTTCTATAACTTTAATAACATATATAATTTTTAATTCATTACATTAAAATGACCCCAAAAAATATTGTTGTTGTCGTTGTATTTTAGCGCAAAGCTACACAATGGACTACTTGCACTCTGTCCACGCGAGGAATCGAGCCCCTGATTTTAGCTAGGGTCGATAGAAATAAAAAAAACATCAGCTAACATAAGTCTAACAATCCAATGGTAATGTAGATACAAAGAATACAGTGATTAAAAACATCAGTCAACACGAGTCTAACAATCCAATGGTAATGTAGATACAAATAATACTATGATTAAAAACATCAGTTAACACGAGTCTAACAATCCAATGGTAATGTAGATACAAATAATACTATGATTAAAAACATCAGTTAACACGAGTCTAACAATCCAATGGTAATGTAGATACAAATAATACTATGATTAAAAACATCAGTTAACACGAGTCTAACAATCCAATGGTAATGTAGATACAAAGAATACTGTGATTAAAAACATCAGTTAACACGAGTCTAACAATCCAATGGTAATGTAGATACAAATAATACTGTGATTAATACTATTATCAGTAAAATGCTGCACTTCACGCTATAGTTTTTACCAGATTTAAACTATTTTAGAATGCAAAGGGTTGATGTTTTCTTTGGCGCAAAACTACACGGCGGGCTTTCTGCGCTCTGTATACCGCAGGGAATCGAACCCCGAATTTTAGTACTATAAATCCAGAAAATTACCGGTGACCCAATCAGTCACTGGAGTTACGATACCACCAGACGACCAATCAGTTACTGGAGTTACGACACCACCAGACGACCAATCAGTTACTGGAGTTACGACACCACCAGACGACCAATCAGTTACTGGAGTTACGACACCACCAGATAACCATGCAGGTACTAGAGTTACGGCACCACCAGACAACCATGCAGGTACTAGAGTTACGGCACCACCAGACAACCATGCAGGTACTAGAGTTACGACACCACCAGACGACCAATCAGTTACTGGAGTTACGACACCACCATGTGCCAAAATAACTCTATTTAGTTATAACACAATCATTTTGATACAAACAACTAAATCACTCGATATCGAAGTGTCTGGATGAGTTACTGATTTTCCTAATGATAATTTAAATTATATTTTTGTTGTTTCCAGAATAAGAGCAACTCCTTAATTGTGGTTTGTCTGTTGGTCTTGTTTCGACATTTGGAACTGTTAATAAAAATAATAATAAAACAGCTGAAGTAAACACGATACTTATTAATGAAAATAATTCTGCTTTTATAATTAAAAATCAATAACTCGATCCTGTTAACAGGTCTCGTACTAAAGTAAAATGGTAGAAATACAGGATGATATTTATCCATTGATTTATCCGGGGTTCGATTCCTCTCGGTGGGTATAGCGGATAGCACAATGTAGCTTTACTCTAAACAATCAAATAAAACAACAACAAAAAGATATATCACGTAATAAAAAAGAAATTTACCTTATCATCTGTAATTCCGTTTTGTCTGAATAATTATAGATATACAAAAGCAGTAACGAAATTAATTGTAAATGGAAGAATGTGAGAACAAATGCTAAGAATACGGGAGTATCTAACCTGGAATTATCTTAGTTTAACTTTCTCTCGATATAATGTTTTCAATTTTGATGAAATATATCTGAGCATTTTAAAGTATTAGCAGCTGAGGTCAAAAATGTCTCACCTGTTTGTTTTAGAGCCTTAGGCTATCTTCTGTGGGGAATCGAGCTCCGGATCTTAGCATTGCGGAAGAGGACGCAAAAACTGAGTAATGTAAGTATAGAAAACACACACATATAACTAAGAATTCAACACGTCACAAATTTTATTTAATTATTGCGCGACTATTAATAATTTTGGTTTGGTTATTGTTAATCACAAAACTACACAATGGGCTTCAAAACCCGAGTTTTAGCGTCGTAAGTCTCCATATCTACCATTGAGCCACTGGGGGGGGGGCGACTTTTAACAAGAAACAAATTTTAACAGTGACAGCAGCGCGCTGAATCAAGTTTTTCTATAGTCTAAATTAAAACGACAACTTTTATTTGATAATATCATGAATAATATACATTTAGCAGGTCTTTTACACGTTTATAAATAGTGTATAATAAATACATTTACATTTAACAGGACCTTTAGACGTTGATAATAGTGTATAATAAATACATTTACATTTGTGAGAGCTTTTAGATGTTGATAAATACATTTACATTTAGGAGGGCTTTTAGACGTTAATAAATACATTTACATTTGGCAGGGCTTTTAGACGTTAATAAATACATTTACATTTAACAGGGCTTTTAGAAGTTTAATAAATAGTGTATAATAAATACATTTACATTTGTGAGAGCTTTTAGATGTTGATAAATACATTTACATTTAGCAGAGGTTTTAGACGTTAATAATTACATTTACATTTAGCAGAGCTTTTAGACGTTGATAAAAGTGTATAATAAATACATTTACATTTAGCAGGGCTTTTAGACGTTGATAAATAGTGTATAATAAATTCATTTACATTTAGCAGAGGTTTTAGACGTTAATAATTACATTTACATTTAGCAGAGCCTTTAGACGTTGATAAAAGTGTATAATAAACACATTTACATTTAGCAGAGCTTTTAGACGTTGATTAATAGTGCAAAATATTATTCGAAAACAATTTATCTATTTTGTTCGCTGTTAACGAGAATATTTAGTCACATGACTGAGGAGAAGACGAGTAGTTTGTTGTTTTCTTTTGATGCGTGGCACTGGTTTTAACGTAATATTACGTTATTTCGCTTTAGGTTGTGGTGAAACAGATAACTCACTTATTTTGTGCATAATTCATGAACTTAGGGCACCACTGAGGAAAATATTGGGCAAAGTGAGGGTTAAAGTTTTCACCATTCCTTTATATTCTGGATTTTTTATCAGTTGTGTTTGGGGTTGATATTATTCTAAGACGAAAATCGGTAACAAGATTATGTCCTTTAAGCTTAAAGAAGAATATTTGGTCACTCAAAAAATGTAATATTTATTTCTGTAACCTTATACTTTTGACAGAATTTTGCATGTATCCATTTTACAACCACTGTCGATATAAAGTCGCAGTGGAAAGGAATGTATCAGAAATACATTTTGACATTACCTGGAGTTCGTAGATAGTGTGGTGTAGGTAAGAAAGGAACTGCAACAGCCGTTTTCTACGCAAAGCACACGTGGCAACAAACATTTATCTTCTAGTAGACAAACATGCAACTGTTTCTGAGTAATTTGACAAGGGCTGCTTCTTCTAGTAGAAAAACACGCAACTGTTTCTGAGAAATGTAACAATTCTGCTTATTCTAGTAGAAAAACATGCAACTGTTTCTGAGTAATTTGACAATGCTGCTTCTTCTAGTAGAAAACAATCAATTGTTTCTGAGAAATGTGACAATGCTGCTTCTTCTAGTAGAAAACAAGCAATTGTTTCTGAGTAATTTGACAATGCTGCTTCTTCTAGTAGAAAAACATGCAACTGTTTCTGAGTAATTTGACAATGCTGCTTCTTCTAGTAGAAAAACATGCAACTCTTTCTGAGTAATTTGACAATGCTGCTTCTTCTAGTAGAAAATATACAACTGTTTCTGAGTAATTTGACAATGTTGCTTCTAAAAATCATGTTGAAAATCACTAGTTTTCGAGTTTAAGAGAATTATTCAAAATATTCTTATATGTCGTAATAATAACAACTTCTTTAATAACATTATTTATCCATTGCATTTACAAATATTCAAAAACAATACATAATAGCAATACCAGTTTAAAAACACAATGAATATAATAAGATTATATATTGAAAATACATTCTGGTTATGTTCAACACTTTCATCTTGGTATTATTTTTTTGTCAGAAAATATCTGCTTGACTTGTTGCACCTTTTGTGTATGTTCTCAGTTTCACGCTGTAAGAATCAACAGTAATCTCCTATCATCGCAGGATTCTATCGTCCTTGATATCGCTGAAATTTAGATTAAAAGAACATCAAAATGCGGTGGTTAAATTAAAAACGGGTAAATCCGCTTTGGCTGAACATGTGGCGAATTCTACACATGTTATTGATTGGGATAATGTAAAAAATACTTAAACTGGTTATGGAAAAAGATGAACTAAAGATACGAGAATCATTAGAAATTGTTAAAAACAAGATGAATATAAATAGATATTTAGGCCTAGGAGCCACGGAAGTAAACTTTTGGAAATCATTGTTGC
>NW_013672179.1:0-3984 GCF_000517525.1 Limulus polyphemus
AATATGAATAGAATAACATCCTTGTGTTTTACAATATTCAATTATAAGACGAAACGTGAAAAAAATATCCGTCTATGTTACAATATTAAATAGGCAGACAAAAATATGAATAGAATAACATCCTTGTGTTTTACAATATTCAATTATAAGACGAAACGTGAAAAAAAATATCCGTCTATGTTACAATATTAAATAGGCAGACAAAAACATGAATAAAATAACATCTTTGTGTTTTACAATATTCAATTATAAGACGAAACGTGAATAAAAAATATCCATCTATGTTACAATATTAAATAGGCAGACAAAAACATGAATAAAATAACATCTTTGTGTTTTACAATATTCAATTATAAGACGAAACGTGAATAAAAAATATCCATTTATGTTACAATATTAAATAGGCAGACAAAAATATGAATAGAATAACATCCTTGTGTTTAACAATATTCAATTATAAGACGAAACGTGAATAAAAAATATCCATCTATGTTACAATATTAAATAAGCAGACAAAAACATGAATAAAATAACATCCTTGTGTATTACAATATTCAATTATAAGACGAAACGTGAATAAAAAATAGCCATATATGTTACAATATTAAATAGGCAGACAAAAACATGAATAAAATAACATCCTTGTGTTTTACAATATTCAATTATAATAACATCCTTGTGTTTTACAATATTCAATTATAAGACGAAACGTGAATAAAAAATAGTAACATAGATGGAATATTAAATAGGCAGACAAAAACATGAATAAAATAACATCCTTGTGTATTACAATATTCAATTATAAGATGAAACGTGAATAAAAATATCCATCTATGTTACAATATTAAATAGGCAGACAAAAACATGAATAGAATAACATCCTTGTGTTTTACAATATTCAATTATAAAACGAAACGTGAATAAAAAATATCCATCTATGTTACAATATTAAAAATGAAGTTGACACGTTAATAAAATAGTAGTCATATATGTTACAATATTTAATAGGAAGACGAAAGGTGAACAAAAATATCCATCGTTGTTACAATATTGATATGTCTGTTTGTAGTTAAACACAAAGCTACATAATGGGCTATTTGGGCTCTGCCCTCCACCGATTTCTAGCGTTATAAGTCCTCAGACATACCGCTGTGCCACTTGGGAGTGTTACAGTTTTGATACACCACATCTACACCCTTACCCTCATCTACGTAAGCAGTAATCTTTTCAAAGAATGTCAAAAGATTTGTAAGGCAAGATTTTCCCTTAGTGAAACCATGTTGACTATCCAATAACATTCTAAACTTGTTAAATGACTTTACAAAGCATCTTTTAACAGACTTTCCAAAACTTTTCCCACACCTGATGTAAGACTAATGGGTCTACAATTACTGGGACAATTTTTATCACCTCCGTGTAAAAGAGGAGTTACATTAGCTAACTTCCAATCTTCTGGTACCTGCCCACTATCCAAGAACTGACAAAAAATAGTAGTAAGTGGCTCAAATATCCAATCCTTAACCTCATTCAAAATCTTTGGGAAAATATTATTATTATTTGTAACTAATTCAGAATTACTGCAATCATCTATGTTACATATATTATACAGTATTGAACAGGAAGACGAAGATGTAAATAAAATAATAGCAATCCATGTTTAAAAAATCAAATAGGAAAACGAGACGAGAATAATATAATATTTATCTATGTTACAATATTGAATTGGAAGACGAAGACGTAAATAGAATAACAGGCACATATATTAAAATATTAAATAGGAAGACGAAGATGTAAGTAGAATAACAGGCATATATGTTAAAATATTAAATAGGAAGACGAAGACGTAAGTAGAATAATAGGTACATATGTTAAAATATTAATTAGGAAGACGTAGACGTAAATAGAATAACAGGCATATCTGTTACAATATTAAATAGGAAGACGTAAATAGAATAACAGGCACATATCTTACAATATTAAACAAGAAGACGTAAATAGAATAACAGGCATATATGCTACAATATTAAATAGGAAGACGTAAAGAGAATAAGTGGCACATATCTTACAATATTAAACAAGAAGACGTAAATAGAATACCGGGCATATATGCTACAATATTAAATAGGAAGACGAAGAGGTAAATAAAATAACAGGTACATATGTTACGATATTAAATAGGAAAACGAAGACGTAAATAGAATAACAGGTACATATGTTACAATATTAAATAGGAAGACGAAGACTTAAGTAGAATAACAGGTGCATATGTTACAGTATTAAATAGGAAGATCAGAGAACTTGTTTGACTGTTTGGTGTTAAGTTCAAAGACATATAATCTCTGGCTGCGCTGTGCCATATTTATCTATAATAATCTCACTACGCTCTGCCATATTTTTGTACAATAATCTGGCTGCCCTTTGCCATATTTGTGTACAATAATCTGGCCTGTAATGTGCCATATTTTTGTACAATAATCTGGCTGCCCTTTGCCATATTTGTGTACAATAATCTGCCTGTAATGTGCCATATTTGTGTACAATAATCTGGCTGCGCTGTGCCACATTTGTGTACAATAATCTGGCTGCGCTGTGCCATATTTGTGGACATCAATCTGGCTGCGCTGTGCCATATTTGTGTACAATAATCTGGCTGCGCTGTGCCATATTTGTGTACATTAATACGGCTGCGCTGTGCCATAATTGTGTATAATGTTTTTTGTACTCTTTGTTTGAGTTATTTTTGTGAAAGTGTAAAAAAATATTGCTAGTGTGATATAAGTTTATTTCTTCATTGTTTCGTTTTGTTTTGTAGAGTAAAGCATACCCTTACTTCGCGGAGTTTCAAAATGTTTGTTCATTGTTTTCATTGTTAATTTACTAGAGTAATGTCACTTCACTTTCTCAATCCTATATACCTAAGCCTAACCTTAAGATTGGTCTTTTCTACGGTAATAATAGCGGAGAAGATAAGTGTAGACATGTTCACTTTCAGCATATCATATCGTAATATCTCAATCCCTGGAGGTGTGCAGCGGTGCAAAGCACTACAATTTCTTCTCTAATGGTCGGCAGGCCTTTATCGACTTTTTCATCTGATGACTGGAGCCCGTCATAATGACGTCCAAGCACCGTTCTCTTGGAGTGGAAACCGAAGCTGGATAGTCAAAGGCACCGCTAAGGGTGAATCATCAGCACGTGCGGTTTGATTCCAACATATATTTGCTGCCTGCGAGAGTACTGATAACGACAAAGCAGGCCGTGACAAGTTTCCTTTTATTGAATGTGGCTTACAAAATTTTCTATGAGTGTTTTGTTACAGAAAACGTAGTAAGTTTTTAATTTAGATCATATTTTCAAATAAAACGACAGAGGAAGAAGCCGTGTATTTTCTTATCTCGAAAACATAAGAAAACACTCATCCATGAATGAACAGATAATGCAATAAGAAACACAAATATGGGCTTTAATAATGTTTAAAAGAGTTTTATAGTCTGGATCTTCAGGAATGTTAGGTTTTATCTGCCTTTTCATAACTTTTTGTTGTTTTAGGTTAACTTAGATTACATTTTAACTTGCATGTGTTGCTCTCTCTCTTTCAAGACAAAATTGACCAGAGAAGACCGTGAATCCTATTATAGATGGTTCGAGTCCCGTTTCCCCAAACACACGCTCTGTACTATGGGGCCGTGGATGCATTATATGAGTGACAATCAAGTCCGCCATTCTACGACAAAATGCCAAGAGATGGCACTGGTGCTGTTAACAAGGTGCCTTCCCCTTATCCATTAGCACTGGTGCTGTTAACAAGGTGCCTTCCCCTCATCCATTAGTACTGGTGCTGTTAACAAGGTGCCTTCCCCTCATCCATTAGCACTGGTGCTGTTAACAAGGTGCCTTCCCCTCATCCATTAGCACTGGTGCTGTTAACAAGGTGTCTTCCCCTCATCCATTAGCACTGGTGCTGTTAACAAGGTGTCTTCCCCT
>NW_013672179.1:4823-8736 GCF_000517525.1 Limulus polyphemus
TACTTAGATATAATTAAATGTATGTGTAAGATACTATTTAGATATAATTAAATGTATGTGTAAGAAACTACTTAGATATAAACCTGGATGATAACATGTCCATAAGAATAAGATCAGTTGTTCTGGTGAAAGGTGATGATACTGTGTGTTATTTAAACCTGTATGATAACACGTCTAGAAGAATAAGATCAGTTGTTCTGGTGAATGGTGATGATACTGTGTGTTCTTTAAACCTGGATGATAACATGCCTATAAAAATAAGATCAGTTGTTCTGGTGAAAGGTGATGATACTGTGTGTTATTTAAACCTGGATGATAACACGTCTAGAAGAATAAGACCAATTGTTCTGGTACAGGATGTCTTTACTGTGTGTTATTTGAACCTGGATGATAACATGTCTAGAAGAATAAGATCAGTTGTTCTGGTACAGGATGTTTCTACTGTGTGTTATTTAAACCTGGATGATAACATGTCTAGAAGAATAAGATCAATTGTTCTGGTAAAGTGTGTTGGTACTGTGAATTATGAAAACCTGGATGAGAACATCTGTGGAATAACGAAATCAGTTGTTTACGTTAACAGAGGTGCTTCATTATACCAGGATAATGTTCAGGAGGACTCCTCTCCTCAATATACAAGAAAATAAAAGAGCATAGTTGCTCTGACAGCTTGTACTTGAAATGTTGATTAAGTTGGGGTTGTTGACCAATCATTTCTACAGAGGAGACTTGAAGACTTCTAACCATCCTTTAAGATCCACGCAAGTAGAGACACAAGTATTGATAGGCTTAGCACATCTATTACTACGTTAATGTGACCCAGTACTGGTAGGCTTAGCACATCTATCACTATGTTAATGTGACCCAGTACTGGTAGGCTTAGTACATCTATTATTACGTTAATGTGACCCAGTACTGATAGGCTTAGTACATCTATTACTACGTTAATGTGACCCAGTACTGATAGGCTTAGTACATCTATTACTACGTTAATGTGACCCAGTACTGGTAGGCTTAGCACATCTACTACTACGTTAATGTGACACAAGTACTGATAGGCTTAGCACATCTATTACTACGTTTCAAGTTTCTGCTTACTTGACCAAGAACAAATAACATGGTTCATTACTCAGTAACATTTTAAGTTTCTGCTTACTTGACTAGGAACAAATAACATGGTTCATTACTCAGTAACATTTTATGTTTCTATACACTTGACCAAGAACAAATAACATGGTTCATTACTCAGTAACATTTTAAGTTTCTGCTTACTTGACTAGGAACAAATAACACGGTTCATTACTCAGTAACATTTTATGTTTCTGTACACTTGACCAAGAATAAATAAAAGCAGAAACTTGAAATGTTACTGAGTAATGAACCATGTTATTTGTTCTTGGTCAAGTAAGCAGAAACATAAAATGTTACTGAGTAATGAACCGTATTATTTGTTCCTAGTCAAGTAAGCAGAAACTTAAAATGTTACTGAGTAATGAACCATGTTATTTGTTCTTGGTCAAGTGTACAGAAACATAAAATGTTACTGAGTAATGAACCGTGTTATTTGTTCTTGGTCAAGTGTACAGAAACATAAAATGTTACTGAGTAATGAACCGTGGTAAGCAGAAACATAAAATGTTACTGAGTAATGAACCATGTTATTTGTTCTTGGTCAAGTTTGACTAGGAACAAATAACACGGTTCATTACTCAGTAACATTTTAAGTTTCTGCACACTTGACCAAGAACAAATAACATGGTTCATTACTCAGTAACATTTTATGTTTCTGCACACTTGACCAAGAACAAATAACACGGTTCATTACTCAGTAACATTTTAAGTTTCTGCACACTTGACCAAGAACAAATAACATTTAGGTAAGTTTTATTTCGCCAATAATTCTGTTTCGTGACTTTAGAAATAACCCTTATAGACAGAGAATATCTATATATATATATAAATTTGATTTATAGATAAATATTAAATATTAAAAATAACTTGAATACTTACATTAAAATAAGAACGTTCGATAAGAGCAAAGTGCGAAGCTACTACTCCAAGTGGTCATCAGTATAGCTAATTAAATATACTTACCATAGTCGTTGATATATATTTGTTTGTTTTCTTCAGAGAAAAGGTACATGGAACCGTCTGTTTTGTCCTCTGCGACAAACTGAACCACAGAATTTAGCGATGGAAGGCGGTAGACTTACCTCTGTTCCACCGGGGGACATATATACATTTAGAATCATGTTCTTTCTAACACTGCACGTTATCAATAAAAAAAAACTTCACCTCACTATATAAAGGTCAGAGGTTATCCTAACTGTAACAAGTAAACCCCAACTTTCCCACGACGCAAATATAAGCACCCCCAGTGGCACAGCGGTATGTCTGCGGACTTACAATGCTAGAAACCGGGTTTCGATACCCGTGGTGGGCAGAGCATCGTGTAGCTTTGTGCTTAACTACAAAAAAACACAAATATATAAACCAGTTTTTATGATGATACAAAATAATAGATGTAGATATAAAAAAGTAAGTCAAATATAAAAATCAACTTATTTGGCCAAAGTCTAATCTATAACTGATCTATTTTCTAAATTCACATACCTGATTGCAAGGATATGATGACACCTTAAAGCTTCTTGAAATAATTAAATAATCTGGAATAAAATTTTGAAACAGCTAGAGGGCGCTATGGGGATGGAATATTGAGAACGTCAACCATCAAATAGTTTTCTAGAAATTACAGTTTCACAAGCAGATCGATTTTTATTGATTTGTTAAGCCCTGTGTCCCTCAATGAGGGCTTTTAACGTCAGAAATTGGGCTTCGACGGACACAGCACAGATAAACCATTGTCAAGCTTCTTGTTTAAATTTTGTACACACTATGAGTTCAACCCGCGATGGACCAATTGAGAAAATAACATCTGTAGTTAGCTTGTTTTAATAAAAATTTTCAGGCCTGTCAGTTTTCAAATATTACATCGGCTTTCAGCGTACTCTGACTGTATGAGATTTTATGAATGTAGAACTTGCTTTTTTGTCCGCTAGTAACATTACATCGGCTTTCAGCGTACTCTGACTATATGAAGTTTTATGAATGTAAAACTTGACCTTTCGTCTGCTACTAACATTACATCGGCTTTCAGCGTACTCTGACTGTATGAGGTTTTATGAATGTAAAACTTACTCTTTTGTCTGCTAGTAACATTACATCGGCTTTCAGCGTACTCTGACTATATGGAGTTTTATGAATGTAAAACTTGACCTTTCGTCTGCTACTAACATTACATCGGCTTTCAGCGTACTCTGACTGTATGAGGTTTTATGAATGTAAAACTTACTCTTTTGTCTGCTAGTAACATTACATCACCTTTCAGCGTACTCTGACTGTATGAGGTTTTATGAATGTAAAACTTGCTCTTTTGTCTGCTACTAACATTACATCGGCTTTCAGCGTACTCTGACTATATGAGGTTTTATGAATGTAAAACTTGCTCTTTTGTCTGCTACTAACATTACATCGGCTTTCAGCGTACTCTGACTATATGAGGTTTTATGAATGTAAAACTTGCTTTTTTGTCTGCTACTAACATTATGTTGCGTCAGCGAGATCACGTGACTATTGTTACGCCACCTGCTTTCTAGAAGTATCCCGTTCCTTCGGGGGTGCTGTAGCATTTACTAGATTGGGTGGTGGTCTGGTATATATAAGATGGTCACGGCGTGACGTGACAATAATATTGTGTGTAGGTAATGAGTAATTGAACTGCAGTCAGAGATAAACGTATTGTTGAAGTAGAGCTCATGAGACGTGAACTATAGTTTGTTGTAGAGCGATTGTTAAAAATAAGTGTATCGTAAAGTTGTATTCGGAAAGAATAAACCAGTTTTATTAAGTAAGG
>NW_013672179.1:9254-19746 GCF_000517525.1 Limulus polyphemus
AAGTAAGGACTTGTGTCGCTAAAGTTTCGTCGAAACGAAGTTACGGAAAGTTAATTAACAAACGGAGACGTAACAATTACATCGGCTTTCAGCGTACTCTGACTGTATGAGGTTTTATGAATGTAAAACTTGCTCTTTTGTCTGCTACTAACATTACATCGGCTTTCAGCGTACTCTGACTATATGAGGCTTTATTAATGTAAAACTTGCTCTTTTGTCTGCTACTAACATTACATCGCCTTTCAGCGTACTCTGACTGTGTGAGGCTTTATTAATGTAAAACTTGCTCTTTTGTCTGCTACTAACATTACATCGCCTTTCAGCGTACTCTGACTGTATGAGGCTTTATTAATGTAAAACTTGCTCTTTTGTCTGCTACTAACATTACATCGCCTTTCAGCGTACTCTGACTGTATGAGGCTTTATTAATGTAAAACTTGCTCTTTTGTCTGCTACTAACATTACATCGCCTTTCAGCGTACTCTGACTGTATGAGGCTTTATTAATGTAAAACTTGACCTTTCGTCTGCTAGTAACATTACATCACCTTTCAGCGTACTCTGACTGTATGAGGTTTTATAAATGTAAGACTTGATCTTTTGTCTGCTAGTAACATTTTTTCATTATAACAAAGAAATCTGGCTTTGTTTGTTTTGAATTTCACGCAAAGCTACTTGAGGGCTATCTACGCTAATCGTCTCTAATTTAGCGGTGATAGACTAGAGGAAAGGCAGCTAGTCAACACCACCCACCGCCAACTCTTAGCCTAATCTTTACCAACTAATAGTGGGATTGACCGTCATATTATAACATTCCACGCCTGAAAACAAATTCAGTGACGTGGATTCGGACCCGTGATCTGGAGGTTCCGAGTCGATAGCTCTAGCCATCAGTCCATGTTTAACTGAAAATATATGAAAATTAAAGATTCAGCATTTCCTCGACTCTTTAACACAGTAGAATATTCTATTATGTATATAAAATGTTTCGTTTATTTATAATACTTCAATAAAACGTTTTATTAATAATGTTTTAAACATCTAACAGGAAGCGTTATTATCTAAAACTGCAAGGTAATGGCTTTTCATATGTTGTGCTCAGTGAATCCAGATAGAAAAACAAAAATTAATACATAGTACTTTTTACCGAACTAGCCAGATGCAGTGGTTGTTATGTAGAAACTGTCTGTTTGGTGGAGCTGGTAACACCACGTCTGCAAGCGATGAAGGCATGATGATATGGTGCTTAAAGCATTGAAGCATTGATAGTAGCATGTCACTTTCATAAAACATTGATTGTAGCATGCTACTATAATGAAGCATTGATAATAACATGTCACTTTAATAACGCTTTGATTCTAGCATGTCACTTTAATAAAACATTGAGTGTAGCATGCTACTATAATGAAGCATTAACAGTAACATGTCACTTTAATAAAACATTGATTGTAGCATGCTACTATAATGAAGCATTGATTGTAACATGTCACTTTAATAAAACATTGATTGTAGCATGCTAATATAATGAAGCATTGATTGTAACATGTCACTTTAATAACGCTTTGATTGTAGCATGTCACTTTAATAAAACATTGATTGTAACATGTCACTTTAATAAAGCATTGATTGTAGAATGTCACTTTAATAACGCTTTGATTGTAGCATGTCACTTTAATAAAACATTGATTGTAGCATGCTACTATAATGAAGCATTGATAGTAACATGTCACTTTAATAACGCTTTGATTGTAGCATTCCACTATAATAAAGCATTGATTGTAGCATATCACTATAATAAAAGTTTGATTGTAGCATGTGACTTTAATGAAGCATTGATTGTAGTATGTCACTTTAATAAAGCATTGATTGTAGCATGTCACTTTAATAAAGCATTGATTGTAGCATGTCACTTTAATAAAGCATTGATTGTAACATGTCACTATAATAAAGTTTCATTGTAGCATGTCACTATAATAAAGGTTTGATGGTAACATGTGACTTTAATAAAGCATTAATTGTAGCATGTCACTATAATAAAGGTTTGATTGTAGCATGTCACTATAATAAAGATTTGATTGTAACATGTGACTTTAATAAAGCATTAATTGTAACATGTCACTATAATAAAGGTTTGATTGTAGCATGTGACTTTAATGAAGCATTGATTGTAACATGTCACTATAATAAAGTTTGATTGTAGCATGTGACTTTAATGAAGCATTGATTGTAGCATGTCACTTTAATAAAGCATTGCTTGTAGCATGTCACTTTAATAAAGCTACGATTGTAGCATGTGACTTTAATGAAGCATTGATTGTAGCGTGTCACTGTATTGAAAACAAAGATTGTAACGTGTCATTATATCGAACACAAAGGCTGTAACGTGTCATTAGATTTAAAACAAAGACTGTAGCGTATCATTAGATTTAAAAGAAAGACTGTAACGTGTCACTATATTGAAAACAAAGACTGTAACGTGTCATTATATTGAAAACAAAGACTGTAGTGTGTCATTATACCACTATAACGGTTTGTTTGTTTGTTTGTTATGGACTTTCGCGCAAAGCTACACTAGGGCTATCTGCGCTAGCCGTCCCTAATTTAGCAGTGTAAGACTAGAGGGAAGGCAGCTAGTCATCACCACCCACCGCCAACTCTTGGGCTATTCTTTTTTTCCAACGAATAGTGGGATTGACCGTCACATTATAACGCCCCAACGGCTGAGAGGGCAAGCATGTTTGGTGGGACGGGGATTCGAATTCGCGACCTGCAGATTGCGAGTCGAGCGCCCTAACCACCTGGCCATGCCGGGCCTCCACTATAACGGAAGTACGCCCCGTACTATAACACTATAACGGAAGTACGCCTCATACTATACCACTATAACAGAAGTACGCCTCATACTATAGCACTATAACGGAAGTACGCCCCATACTATACCACTATAACAAAAGTACGCCCTATACTATAACACTATAATGGAAGTACGCACCATACTATAACACTATAACAAAAGTACGCCCTATACTATACCACTATAACAAAAGTACACCCTATACTATAACACTATAACAAAAGTACGCCCTATACTATAACACTATAGCAAAAGTACGCCCCATACTATATCACTATAACAAAGGTACGCCCTATACTATAACACTATAACAAAAGTACGCCCTATACTATACCACTATAACAAAAGTACGCCCTATACTATACCACTATAACAAAAGTACGCCCTATACAATACCACTATAACGGAAGTACGCACCATACTATACCACTTCAGCAAAATTACGCCCTATACTATAACACTATAACAAAAGTACGCCCTATACTATAACACTATAACAAAAGTACGCCCTATACTATACCACTATAACAAAAGTAAACCCCATACTCTACCACTATAACGGAAGTAAGCCTCATGCTATAACACTATAACGGAAGTACGCCCAATACTATACCACTATAACAAAAGTACGCCCTATACTATAACACTATAACAAAAGTACGTCACTATAACAAAAGTACGCCTTATACTATAACACTATATCAAAAGTACGCATCATACTATACCACTATAAAAAAGTACGCCCTATACTATAACACTATATCAAAAGTACGCATCATACTATACCACTATAACAAAAGTACGCCCTATACTATAACACTATAACAAAAGTACGCCCTATACTATACCACTATAACAAAAGTACGCCCTATACTATAACACTATAGCAAAAGTACGCCCCATACTATACCACTATAACAAAAGTACGCCCTATACTATAACACTATAACGGAAGTACGCCTCATGCTATAACACTATAACGGAAGTACGCCCCATACTATACCACTATAACAAAAATACGCCCTATACTATAACACTATAACAAAAGTACGCCCTATACTATAACACTATATCAAAAGTACGCATCATACTATACCACTATAACAAAAGTACGCCCTATACTATAACACTATAACAAAAGTACGCCCTATACTATACCACTATAACAAAAGTACGCCCTATACTATAACGGCTTCCTTTGATCTACAGAGACAAAATGTGAATATTTTACTTTTCATCTTTGAGTTCAAAGAATTTCCCATAACTCCATCAACAACTCGGTGATTTCTCTAGATTTGAACCGAACGCCTGGGGTAGCTTTAAGGAGTTTTATGTTTTTTTATGCGGTCGCCTAGGCAACCTATTTATTTTTCTTCTAAGTCCTTCTTCTTTTTCCTGAAACCTTTTGTGGCAGCTCGCGCCTACGGGCTGAATGCTTGGCTCTCAACAGTTTTCTTCAAAGGATCTGAGGTTTGCTTTCATTTCCTGGGATTTTATCTAGCCTCATAGGGCACGGATTGACTCGGTTCTTTGCGGCTGGCCTCTCAGTCACTTCCTCTAATCTCTGTCGTCGGATTTTCGATCCTTCGTTGCTACGCTCTCGGGGATTGAGTAGAAAATTGTGATTTAAACCCCGCTGTCGACTCTCTTTCTCTATCTCCTCTCAGTGTCCACACTTTGTTTCCGTCTCTTCTCGCTTGACGAGACTTGGATAATGTAAAATCTGCCGAAGCCTTATCTCTAATTAGAACAGACGACACGCGACTAAATCTTGGTTGACTCGAGAAAATTGGATTCTTTTTCTTGTCCCACTTTTTCTTTGAAAAGTTTGTCTTTATATGAATTACCTTAGTCTTGATTTGTTTGGCTTATTTTAAGCTTTGAATTATATCCTAATTCTGAGAAACCTTTGTATATCATTGGATATCACGTTGTTGATAATATTCTTACGCAAAATAGCAGTATTTGAAACAGTTATATTTCAGATATTTTTATCACCAACAAGCTTCTCTCGTGTACTTTCAATGATTCAAGTCTGCTAACGTTCACTGTTTCTCGTGCATTTTATTTTAAGCATTTTTTCAAGAAAACTTGAAAATGTAAGCAACAAATATTGTAATACTTCGTGTAAACGTAGCATGCAATAAGTCTTAACTTTTCTAAAAATAAAATATACCAAACAAAACTATTACATACCTTCACTGAGTTTCAATCTTCGAACTGTAAGGTAAAGACATCGTTTTTTTTAACCTTAGAGACTTGTTTCAGCATTTGTTTGTTTGGTTTTAATATGGCAAATATTTTAACACAAAACAAACCTCAAAAATGGTTAAAACTTTAAACCACTTCGTATACAGTTATTGCTGTATATTTGGTCATAACTCTACAATAAACAATAGACTCTAAACAATCGATTTTGACGCCTACTGGTGACAAATTGCTGACGGTGATTTCCACTGGTAAAAGCTACTAGGTTTAATTGGTACAGACACAATCCACGAGATGTCTCTTCAAAAGCTTTATCCTGTGACATCAAGATGCTTGTGATGCTGAGCCTAATTGATATTAACTGATCACAGCAAGCTATCTACTTAGAGCGAAGCTAACAATGAACCTAATTAAATGAACTGTACTTACTTTAGATATTAAATTTAATATTTAAATATTAGAATGCATTGTTTCATCAGTTGGTTATATCCTTTAACGACATTTTCGGCCTTAACCCTATTACTAAGTGGCTTTGATTTTAAGTTAGGCCCGAAGTGTTACTTCAGCCTTGATTATTAGAATGCTCATTCATATTAGCTCTCACAAGAGTAGTTTACAAATATAATCAAAACAAAGAGAAAACAGTCTACCCTGTCATCATCAACCGTGAAAAGTTAGGGCCCTATTGTGTACCCTATCAGCATCAACCTTGATAAATAATAATACCTAGACATTACAATTTTCCCCGGTTCATTGCTTCTGACAGATCCTTAGTTGTGTTTTTTAAATAATCGGCATTAGTTATTAGACCACACAACTGTACCTTAACCAATAAAGCTCGTCGACTTCTCACGCTGGACACAAATATATATATTAAACTTAGACCACACAACTGTACCTTAACCAATAAAGCTCGTCGAATTCTCACGCTGGACACAAATATATATATTAAACTTAGACCACACAACTATACCTTAACCAATAAAGCTCGTCGACTTCTCACGCTGGACACAAATATATATATTAAACTTAGACCACACAACTATACCTTAACCAATAAAGCTCGTCGACTTTTCACGCTGGGCACAATTATATATATCAAACTTATAACTAAATAAGCAAGATGTGACGTGTCCTTGTCGCTCTCACATTAACATATAATCAACCCAAACCCTTTGAATGACCATTGGAATTAAAAGGTCAACATAACATGATGTAAGTGTGTTTTAATGATTAGACTGTGAATCGGGTGTGTCATGTTTCCCGTCCCGATGCTACTAAAACGCGCTTCGCACTTTACGGGTAGGAGTTCGCTATAAAAATGATGATCAAATGCTACTATTCGATCATAGATGGCAGTAGTTACTGTTGACTTGCTGCCTTATCCCTAACTTTAAAGTTCAAAATTAATGATGGCTATGTTGCTTTAAAACATGCAAACAAATAGTTTATAGCATAATTCTGTTAACTTTAGCCGTTAGTGTCTGGTTTTTTCGTGTCATCTTTATATTTAATCTAACTGTAATATGTCTACACTATATAGGTTTAGCACTGTACTTCTGTAACACTAAGAAACCGCAGCTGGACAACACAATAGCACTATGTATTCAGTACTGTAATTTTCTACCATTATAGTATTACTATAGTAGTTCATATCAGTATACATTTAATTACTATACGTTTAGTAACAATATCAATTTAATTTAATTGTAACTTTCTAATAATATACGTTTAGTAATGAAGGTAAGGTTTCTCGTCTGGCATGGCTTGCTGGTTAGAGAGCTCGACTAGAAATCTGCGGGTCGTTGGTTCCAGTCCTTGGTCTCCGAGCATTCTTGCGCTTTTAGTCGCGGAAGCGTTATAATGTGACGGTCAATCCAGCTTTTCGTTGCTAAAAGAGTAAACCCACAATTGGCAGTGGGTGGTATTAACCAGCTGCCTTCCCTCTAGTCTTTCACTGCTAAATTAGGACCGGCTATCTGGAGAGTAGATGGCGCCACCAGGTAAATCTGTCCGAGAATCACCGGTAGTGAATCAGCATCTAAGGTACCCCAACGATTGTAAAAACTAAGAAAGGAAAAAATTGTAGTTTTGTAACATACACATTTAGTACCTATAGGCTTAGTTGGTGCAGTTTTTGTAATATCATAGGCTTAGTAACTTCAGTTTTGTGAATCTATGAGCTTAGTAACTGTAGTTTTGTAGCATTATAGGTTTACTAACAGTAGGTTTCTAGCACTACAGCCTTATTAACTGTTATATTATAACACTATAGGTTTTGTAACTGTAGTTTTCTAACACTGTAGGTTTAGTAATAGTATTTTTTAACACTGTAGGTATAGTAACAGTATTTTTGTAACACTGTAGGTTAAATAACCGTAGTTTTGTAACACTGTAGGTTTAGTAACTGTAGTTTTGTAACATTATAGGTTAAATAACCGTAGTTTTGTAACACTGTAGGTTTAGTAATTGTAGTTTTGTAACACTATAGGTTTAATAAACTAGTTTTGTAACACTATAGGTTTAATAAACTAGTTTTGTAACAATGTAAGCTTAGTAACTGAAGACGCTTGTTGAATCTAACCCAAGACAACACACTCTTGAAATGGCCCTAAAATTGCATGTCTCTCATGAAACAATACGTAAACATCTAAGGAATGTGGGAAACTCCATAAAGAAGATGTTTGGGTGCCTCACGAACTATCCGAATATCATCGTTTCTAACGTGTGAACGTTGTTTCGTCTCTTCTGAAGTGTAATGCACGTGAATAATTTTTGGACAGAATTGTCACCGGTAATGAAAAATGGGTTCTCTTTGCGAATATTAAACGACAAAAACAATGGCTCAGTTCTAGACAAAAACCACTTCTGGCCCAAAAACCTGCCCTCCCTCTTTCCGCAGAAAGTGATGCTTTGCATTTGGTGGGACATCAAAGGAGTAATTCATTTCGAACTCCTTGATCTATAGCGAACTGTCAATGCAGAGATCTATAGTCAACAACTGTAAGAGTTAAATCAAGCCCTATATCAGTAACGCCCTTCACTCGTCAATCGGAAAGGTGTTCTTCTCCATGACAATGCATATCCATATGCGGCACGTTTGACGCAACACAAGATTATGGAGTAGGGTTAGGAAGTTCTTCCTCACCCACCATATTCTCTAGATATGGCACCATCAGATTACCATCTTTTTCGTTCGCTGCAACACCATCTTAATGGGAAAACGTATGGAAATGTAGAAGGTGTTAAAGAGGACATCGACGTATTTTTTGCTTCAAAGCAAAGTGATTTATTTAATCAGGGCATTAACAGCCTGATTGTAAGATGGAAAAGCATCATCGATAAGAATGGAGACTATTTCACTTAACAAATGTTTTGATATATAAGTTGTTCGGGTTTTTTCATCTATAAAAAAACGACATTGATTTATTGTTTTAATATGTCCCGTAGTGTTGAGAGCGGTAGTTAAGTGTTACATTATAACTGTTTTAGAAAACAGTTGTATTCGTTGTTACTAATATCTGAATGTGATTTAGTATCTAAAGAAGTGATTAACTGTCATATTATAACTTTATTAGCTTTGAATAATATTTCTTAAAAATATATTAGTTCTTTTTTAATTTTCCACAACATTAAAAGCTGTTTTCGCTGAATGAAACAGGGTTTATCATATAATATTGAACGGGAAAATTTACAGGCAAGAATAATTGGATCACGTGGTTAATTGTTTCACATGTAAGACAACGTGTCTCTAAAGGAATATTGGGGTGTATATGGTTCTAAATAAATAGTATTTAAATTTAGCTCCTTAGGTTCGTTGTTTGAAGTAAATATAGTACTTATAATTTTAAAAAGAGCTTCAAATAACAGGTTCATTGTTTGAAGTAAAGATAGTACTTATAATTTTAAAGAGAGCTTCAAATAATAGGTTCGTTGTTTGAAGTAAATATAGTACTTATAATTTTAAAGAGAGCTTCAAATAACAGGTTTATTGTTTGAAGTAAAGATGGTACTTATAATAATGAGCTTTGAATAATGGGTTCGTTATTTGAAGTAAATATAGTACTTATAATTTTAAAGAGAGCTACAAATAACAGGTTTATTGTTTGAAGTAAAGATAGTACTTATAGTTTTAAAGAGAACGTCAAATAATAGGTTCGTTGTTTGAAGTAAATATAGTACTTATAATTTTAAAGAGAGCTTCAAATAACAGGTTTATTGTTTTAAGTAAATATTCGACTTATAATTTTAAAAAGAGCTCAAATAATAGGTTCGTTGTTTGAAGTAAAGATGGTACTTATAATTTTAAAAAGAGCTTCAAATAATAGGTTCGTTGTTTGAAGTAAATATAGTACTTTAATTTTAAAGAGAGCTTCAAATAATAGGTTCGTTGTTTGAAATAAAGATGGCACTTATAACTTTAAAAAGAGTTTCAAATAAAATACAAAAGTTAACATTAGATAAATTATCCAAAACTGGTTTAAAGCCTAACTTAGTGTTAAGTTTGTAATGTTTCTTATGATACGTCACCCACAAATTTCATCGTGATCATTTAATGTAAATACAGGAATTTTCTATTTTTCTACAATTTTATCTCCGCCAGATGGCAGGGGTATTATTTTCACCACTAAGTGTATGTGTGAACGTTTGAAATGTTATTATCTGAATTTGATCAATTTTGGTAAAAAAAAGAAAGTTGAATATCCCTCAAGGACCACTTGGTTAAGTTTTAATGATGGTAGTAGCTCAAAGGTCCGACTGGAAGTCAACCAATTTCGTTATAATGGTAGCAAATGAAAATTGGTTAATTCTCGAGAACAAATTGAGATGGAAAAAGGATCGCGACACCCAGACGCAGGTTTAAGAGAATGTGGAATTGTTAGATGTATATTTTAGGCTAGTTGGAGGAAAATTGAAAAACCTTTGCGAGGATTGCGGTTTGTTAGTGCCTTTTTCGTTTATAATGTTCATTGACAAGTTGTTCATCATTGAGAACATTAAAATCGTTTAAAAACTGTCCAACGTCACAGCTTAGGTTAACGTTATACTAACTTATACAACTGCTTAAAGTGAAAGAATTTGAAATGTAAGCGAAGCATTAGCTTGTGTTTCTTTCTAATGGTAGCAAAATAAACAAGCAGAAAATAAACCTGGTAGATAGAGAGAACAAGAAAATGTTAGGTAAAATTTATATTCTGGCTGTTCAATGCATAAAGTTTCTGTGGCCTACGTTCTAAGGTAATACTAGTTTAAAGTGTTTTATTTTTCATGAAACACTGAGCATAATGTTACGACAGCGGAAGTCACGTGACTCTGCTGGCGCGTTGGCGCTGGTGGGCGTGCGTGATAAGTTTCTCGAATGATCGGGGAAGTCCTCGTGTGATGATGGATGAATGAAGAGAGAGCAGTAATTACTTTGAGTTCCGTGTAA
>NW_013672179.1:20254-26031 GCF_000517525.1 Limulus polyphemus
ATAAAGAAAGGACTTTTTATCACTGAAGATCCTCAGAAAGAATTTCAACCTGAAACACACAAACAAGCAGATACATAACACTATGAAAGGAGTGTATCGTTTCTATATACCTAACGGTTAACCAGTTTTATGAAAATATTGTATCATTTCTATATACCTCACGGGTAACCAGTTTCTATTAAAGGAGTGTATCATCCCTATATATCTAATGGTTAACCAGTTTCTACGAAAGGAATGTATCATATTGATATACCTAATGGTTAACCGGTTTCTAGTAAAGGAGAGTATCATCCCTATATATTTAATGGTTAACCAATTTCTATTAAACGAGTGTATCATCACTATATATCTAATAACTAACCAGTTTCTATGAAAGGAGTGTATCATTTTTATGTACCTAATGGTTAACCAGTTTCTAGTAAAGGAGAGTATCATCCCTATATATTTAATGGTTAACCAATTTCTACTAAAGGAGTGTATCATCACTATAGATCTAATAGTTTCTAGTAAAGGAGTGTATCATCACTATATATCTAATGGTTAACCAGTTTCTATGAAAGGAGTGTATATTTTTATGTATCTAATGGTTAACCAGTTTCTAGTAAAGGTCTGTATCATTCTTATGTATCTAATGGTTAACCAGTTTCTATTAAAGGAGTGTATCATCACTATATATCTAATAGCTAACCAGTTTCTCTGAATAGAGTGTATCATTTTTATGTGTCTAATGGTTAACCAGTTTCTAGTAAAGGAGAGTATCATTCTTATGTACCTAATGGTTAACCAGTTTCTATGAAAGGAGTGTATAGTCCCTATATATCTAATGGTTAACCAGTTTCTAGTAAAGGGGTGCATCATCCTTATGTACCTAATAGTTAACCAGTTTCTAGTAAATGGGTGCATCATCTTTATGTACCTAATAGTTAACCAGTTTCTAGAAAAGGAGTGTATCATCCTTATGTACCTAATGGTTAACCAGTTTCTATCAATATAGATTATGTTAAGTTTTGAAAGTGATATAACCATATATATTATACAAACAGTATTCTTAAAGTAATTTAAGATATGTTTTCAAAAAATACTATTGTATATTTTATCGTGGTCTTTCTTGCAGCAACAATAGCGTTAATTTCTGTTTCTTTTTTATCATAAGTTGACGACACAGTAAGAAAAAACTTCGATAGTAAGATAAGCAGAAATAATTCAAACAAATTATGAATATTTATACGAGTATTAGAAGTGTAATAAATACGTAATGGGACAAACAATATTTTTCACGTTGAAATAGTTAATTATAATTAATTAAGGGTTTGTTTACTCTTCTAAAGTAGCTATGTGTGAGTAACTTTTGTTATCTGACTCCACTCCTATTTTAAAAAGCTTAAAAGGAACTCAAGGGGAGACAAAGAGCCACTTAGAGCAATAAAGTTTCACTCATGAATGAATCAATGTCATTTGTGTAGAAGTAGATAATGCTAGATATAACAACACATGTAGAAACCACTTTTGTACATATATCTACTACTAGGTATTACAACACACGAATGGATTACTTGTATAAATTAATATCATTAAGCACCGTAATGCTTAATATGTAGGGATGGGCCGAAAACAAATGGCCACCACATTCAATCTATTACTCTATGATGCTTACAAATAACTACTAAAGTTGAATTATAGCCTTATGTGAGCACCTAATTGCCATTATATAATGTTTCACAGCTTGTATAACAGGAATATTATTCTGTTCTTGTATCACACGTATTTTCGTGGGGAAATAATAGAAAAGAAAAACTACTACTAAGCAGTAAGTTCAGTTTATGACATATATTATTTCCATGTTTCATAAATAACAGTTTCATTTCTGGTCGCTAGATGGCAGCACAAATTATTCTTATATAACGCCTGTTTGTGATTTTTCATTGCACAAACATGATACCTGCCAAAACAATATCAGTAAACATAAATAAATAAAGAAAAAATAATCTATATTAATGTTCAAGGTATAGAGGATATCAAGTATTTATGCAACTGACAGATCTGTGTACATGTTAATAATGTCTGAGTTTAAAACATAGGTTTCTTAATTATCAGAACAATACATTATATAGCTGTCTACTTTTCTTCAAATTTCTAGTGGGGCCGAGCCTGGCAGCTGTGTGTGTATGCGTCGTATCATATCTCACCTTTAACATCAGTATGATGTTCTCCCTATTAATCAACATGACTGTAACATGTAGTGGAGTCAAATGCAATGAGCTGAGGTGAAGTTGAAAGGTGTGTGTTCTGTAAATATCCCCTTAATGTCGGTTCAGCGATCTAGGGTAGTGATTCTGTCTGGAGTACCCATCCAGGTTCACTGGCCCCCAGTGTAATCCAGAATTAGAGAAACTGGCAAATATAACATGAAATTAACAATATATAATACCAATGATTTACTAAAATATCACAAATGTTCATTTATAGGCCTACTTGTAATAAAAAAATGCAAAAATTAAGTATGGTGCAGGGATGGTTATGCAAAAAAGTACATTTAGTTGTAGATAAAAGTTATTCTTGGAAATATTTGTATACTTATATAGTGGTTTTTGGTTTTGTGTATTTATCCATACCGTGTTTCTATACTTTTCAGTATTGCCATGCCTACATCATACTTATTCTTTGCAATATATTTTTATTACATATACTTCTAAATATTAGAACATATATAGAGACCACTTAAGTACATACTGCTAGGTAGTACAACACATATAGAAACCACTTATGTACATGTAGATACTGTTAGGTATTAGAACACACCTAGAAACCACCTATGTACATGTACATACTGCTAGGTAGTACAACACATATAGAAAACACTTATATACATGTACATACTGTTAGGTATTAGAACACATCTAGAAACCACTTATGTACATGTACATATTGCTAGGTAGTACAACACAAGTATAAACCACTTATGTACATGTACATACTGTTAGATATTACAACACATATAGAAAACACTTATGTACATGTACATACTGCTAGGTAGTACAACATGTATAAACCACTTATGTACATGTACATACTGATAGGTATTACAACACATGTAGAAACCTCTTATGTGCATGTACATACTGCTAGGTATTACAACAAATATAAAAACCACCATTGTACATGTACATACTGCTAGGTAGTAAAACACATGTATAAACTACTTATGTAGATGTACATACTGCTAGGGATTACAACACATATAGAAACCACCTATGTACATGTACATACTGCTAGGTATTACAACACATATAGAAACCACTTGTGTACATGTACATACTGCTATGTAGTACAAAACATGTATAAACCACTTATGTACATGTACATACTGCTAGGTAGTAAAACACATCTAGAAACCACTTATGTACATGTACATACTGCTAGGTATTACAACACATCTAGAAACCACTTATGTATATGTACATACTGCTAGGTAGTAAAATACATGTATAAACCACTTATATACATGTACATATTGCTAGATAGTACAGCACATGTATAAACCACTTATGTACATGTACATACTGATAGGTAGTACAACACATGTATAAACCTCTTATGTACATGTATATACTGATAGGTAGTACAACACATGTATAAACCTCTTATGTACACTTTAGAAACTTACCAGTATCTGCAGCTTTGACTATGGTAATCCAAACTACCATACGTTTCACGGGTGTTCTCTACTTATAACTCTAAAAACTGTTTCTATACTCGAAATGGGCACATCTATAATAACCCATTATGTAGAATTGTATATAATATGAAACAAACAAAGTATAAATTATAAATGCCACTTATACATACATCAAGTTATAAATGCCACTTATATATACATAAATTATAAATGCCACTTGTATATACATAAAGTTAGAAATGCCACTTATATATAAATAAAATTCTAAATGCCACTTATATATATACATAGAATTATGAATGCCACTTACATATACATAAATTATAAATGCCACTTATACATACATAAAATTATAAATGTGACTTATATATATACATAGAATTATGAATGCCACTTACATATACATAAATTATAAATGCCACTTATACATACATAAAATTATAAATGTGTCTTATATATATATAAATTCTAAATGCCACTTATATATACGTACAATTCTAAATACCACTTATATATATACATAAATTATAAATGCCACTTATATACATACATAAAGTTATAACTACCACTTATATATATATATACACATAGATTATAAATGCCACTTATATATATATACATACAATTATCAATGCCACTAATATATATATACATAAATTATAAATGCCACTTGTATATACATAGAATTATCAATGCCACTAATTTATATACTTAAATTATAAATGCCACTTATATATACATAAATTATAAATGCCACTTATATATATATACATATAGTTATCAGTGCCACTAATATATATATACATAAATTATGAATGCCACTTATATATACATAAATTATAGATGGCACTTATATATATATACATAAATTATAAATGTACATACTGCTAGGTAGTACAACAAATCCAGAAACCACTTATGTACATGTACATACTCCTAGGTATTACAACACTTCTAGAAACCATTTATGTACATGTCCATACTGCTACGTATTACAACACATCTAGAAACAACTTATGTACATACTGTTAGGTAGTAAAACACATCTAGAAACCACTTATGTATATGCACATACTGCTAGGTAGTTCAATTCATGTAAAAACCACTTATGTACATGTACATACTGCTAGGTAGTTCAATTCATGTAAAAACCACTTATGTACATGTACATACTGCTAGGTAGTACAACACATATATAAACCACTTATGTACATGTACATACTGGTAGGTGGTACAACACATCTAGAAACCACTTATGTATATGTACATACTGCTAGGTAGTTCAATACATATATAAACCACTTATGTACATGTACATACTGGTAGGTGGTACAACACATCTAGAAACCACTTATGTATATGTACATACTGCTAGGTAGTTCAATACATGTATAAACCACTTATGTACATGTACATATTGCTAGGTAGTACAACACATGTATAAACCACTTATGTACATGTACATATTGCTAGGTAGTACAACACATGTATAAACCACTTATGTACATGTACATACTGCTAGGTAGTACAACACATGTATAAACCTCTTATGTACACTTTAGAAACTTACCAATTTCTCCAGCTTTGACTATGGTAATCCAAACTACCATACGTTTCGCGGGTGTTCTCTTCTTATAACTGTAAAACTGTTTCTATACTCAAAATGGGGACATCTATAATAACCCATTATGTAGAATTGTATATAATAAGAAACAAACAATGTATAAATTATAAATGCCACTTATATATACATAAATTATAAATGCCACTTATACATACATAAAGTTATAAATGCCACTTATATATACATAAATTATAAATGCCACTTATACATACATAAAGTTATAAATGCCAACTTATATATACATAAATTATAAATGCCACTTATATATACATAAATTATAAATGCAACTTATATATATATATACAATTATCAATGCCACTTATATATATATATATATACAATCATGAATGACACTTATATATATACATAAATTATAAATGCCACTTATATATACATAAATTATAAATGCAACTTATATATATATATACAATTATCAATGCCACTTATATATATATATATATACAATCATGAATGACA
>NW_013672179.1:26771-27885 GCF_000517525.1 Limulus polyphemus
CACTTATATATATACATAAATTATAAATGCCACTTATATATACATAAATTATATATATATATATATATATATATATATACATACAATCATGAATGCCACTTATATATATACATAAATTATAAATGCCACTTATATATACATAAATTATAAATGCGATTTATATATATATATATATATATACATACAATCATGAATGCCACTTATATATATACATAAATTATAAATGCCACTTATATATACATAAAGTTATAACTGCCACATATATATATACATACAATTATCAATACCACTTATATATACATAAATTATAAATGCCCCTTATATATACATAAATTATAAATGTCCCTTATATATATATATACATACAATCATGAATACCACTTATATATATACTTAAATTATAAATGCCACTTATACATACATAAAGTTATAAATGCCACTTAGATATACATAAATTATAAATGCCACTTATATATACATAAATTATAAATGCCACTTATATATATACATAAATTATAAATGCCATTTATATATAAATACAATTATCAATGCCACTAATATATATATACATAAATTATAAATGCCACTTATATATATACATACAATTATCTATGCCACTTATATATACATAAATTATAAATGCCACTTACATATACATACAATTCTAAATGCCACTTATGTATATACATAAATTATAAATGCCACTTAAATACATACATAAAGTTATAACTGCCACCTATATATATATATATACATAAATTATAAATGCCACTTATATATATATACAAACAATTATCATTGCCACTTATATATACATAAATTATAAATGCAACTTATATATATATATACATACAATCATGAATGCCACTTATATATATACTTAAATAATAAATGCCACTTATATATACATCAAGTATATATGCCACTTATATATATATATATATATACATACAATTATCAATGCCACTAATATATATATACATAAATTATGAATGCCACTTATATATACATAAACTATAAATGCCACTTATATATATACATAAATTATAAATGCCACTTATATATATACATAAATTATAAATGTACATACTGCTAGGTATTACAACACATCTAG
>NW_013672179.1:28885-30203 GCF_000517525.1 Limulus polyphemus
AACACATATAGAGACCACTTATGTACATGTACATACTGTTAGGTATTTCATATATAGAAACCATTCATGTTCATGTACATACTGCTAGGTATTACAACACATGTGTAAACTACTTATGTAGATGTACATACTGCTAAGTATTACAACACATGTGTAAACTACTTATGTAGATGTACATACTGCTGGGTATTACAACACATCTTGAAACAACTTATATACATGTACATAGTGATAAATAGAACAATACATGTATAAACCACTTATGTACATGTAGATACTGCAAGGTTGTACAACACATGTATAAACCACTTATGTACATGTACATACTGCTAGGTATTACAAAACATCTAGAAACCACTTATGTACATGTACAAACTGCTAGGTAGTACAACACATGTAGAAACCACTTATGTGCATGTACATACTGCTAGGTATTACAACACATCTCGAAACCACTTGTGTACATGTACATACTGCTAGGTGTTATAACACATATAGAAACCACTTATGTACATTTACATACTGCTAGGAAGTACAGTACATGTGTAAAACACTTATGTACATGTACATACTAATAGGTATTACAACACATCTATAAACCACTAATGTACATGTAACTACTGCTAGGTAGTACAACACATGTATAAAACACTTATGTACAGTTTACATACTGCTAGGTATTACAACACATATAGAAACCACTTATGTACATGTACATACTATTAGGTGTTATAACACATCTAGAAACCACTTATGTACAACGTACAAACTGCTAGGAAGTACAACACATATAGAAACCACTTTTGTACATGTACATACTGTTAAGTATTATAACACATATAGAAACCATTTATGTACATGTACATACTGCTAGGTAGTACAACACATTTAGAAAATACTTATGTGCATGTTTATACTGCTAGGTATTACAATACATATATAAAACCACTTATGTACATGTACATACTGTTAGGTATTACCTATATAGAAACAATTCATGTTCATATACATACTGCTAGGTATTACAACACATATAGAAACCACCTATGTACATGCAAATACTGCTAGGTAGTACAACACATATAGAAACCACTTATGTACATGTACATACTGTTAGGTAGTACAACACATGTATAAACCACTTATGTACATGTACATACTGCGAGGTATTACAACACATGTAGAAACAACTTATGTGCATGTATATATTGCTAGTTATTACAACATATATAGAAACCACCTATGTACATGTACATACTGCTAGGTAGTAAAACACATGTAGAAACAATTTATGTGCATGTACATACTGCTAGGTATT
>NW_013672179.1:30292-32678 GCF_000517525.1 Limulus polyphemus
TATGTACATGTACAAAAGTGTTTTATACATGTATTGTACTACCTATAAGTAAGTACATGTACATAGGTGGTTTCTATATGTGTTGTAATTCCTAGATATGTACAAGTACATAGGTGGTTTCTATATGTGTTGTAATACCTAACAGTATGTACATGTACAAAAGTGTTTTATACATGTATTGTACTACCTATAAGTAAGTACAAGTACATAGGTGGTTTCTATATGTGTTGTAATACCTAGATATGTACAAGTACATAGGTGGTTTCTATATGTGTTGTAATACCTAACAGTATGTACATCTACATAAGTGGTTTATACATGTATTGAACTACCTATCAGTATGCACATGTATATAAGTGGTTTCTATATGTGTTGTAATACCTAGCAGTATGTACATGTACAATAGTGGTTTATAGATTTGTTGTACTACCTAGCAGTATGTACATGTACATAAGTGGTTTCTATATGTGTTGTAATACCTAGCAGATTGTACTTGTACATAAGTGGTTTATCGATGTGTTGTACCACCTAGCAGTATGTACATGTACATAAGTGGTTTCTATATGTGTTCTAATACCTAGCAGTATGTACATGTATATAAGTGGTTTCTATAGGAGTTTTACTACGTAGCAGTATGTACATGTACATAGGTGGTTTCTATATGTGTTGTAATACCTAGCAGTATGTACATGTACATAGGTGGTTTCTATATGTGTTGTAATACCTAACAGTATGTACATGCACATAAAAGGTAGTACAACACACGTATAAAACTCTTTTGTACATGTACATACTGATAGGTATTACAACACATTTAGAAACCACTTATGTTCATGTACATACTGCTAGGTATTACAACACATATAGAAACCACTTATGTACATGTACATACTGTTAGGTATTTCATATATAGAAACCATTCATGTTCATGTATGTACTGCTAGGTATTACAACACATATAGAAACCACTTATATACATGTACATACTGATAGGTAGTACAATACATGTATAAACCACTTATGTAGATGTACATACTGTTAGGTATTACAACACATATAGAAACTACCTATGTACATGTAGATACTGCTAGGCAGTACAACACACGTATAAAACTCTTTTGTACATGTAGATACTGATAGGTATTACAACACATTTAGAAACCACTTATGTTCATGTACATACTGCTAGGTATTACAACACATGTGTAAACTACTTATGTAGATGTACATACTGCTAGGTATCACAACACATCTTGAAACCACTTATATACATGTTCATAGTGATAGGTAGAACAATACATGTATAAACCACTTATGTACATGTACATACTGCTAGGTAGTACAGCACATGTGTAAAACACTTATGTACATGTTCCTACTGATAGGTATTACAACACATATACAAACCACTTATGTACATGTATATACTGTTAGGTAGTACAACACATGTATAAAACACTTTTGTACATGTAGATACTGATAGGTATTACAACACATATACAAACCACTTATGTACATGTACATACTGCTAGGTATTACAACACATCTCAAAACCACTTATATACATGTACATACTGATAGGTAGTACAATGCATGTATAAACCACTTATGTACATGTACATACTGATAGGTAGTACAATGCATGTATAAACCACTTATGTACATGTACATACTCCTAGTTAGTAAAACAGATCTTGAAACCACTTATGTACATGTACATACTGCTTGGTAGTACATCACATGTATAAACCACTTATGTACATGTACATACTGCATGGTATTACAACACGTATCGAAACCACTTATGTACATGTACACACTGCTAGGTAGTAAAATACATGTAGAAACCATTTATGTACATGTACATACTGTTAGGTAGTAAAATACATCTAGAAACCACTAATGTATATGTACATACTGTAGATAGTACAATACATGTATAAACCACTTATATACATGTACATATTGCTAGGTAGTACAGCACATGTATAAACCACTTATGTACATGTACATACTGCTAGGTATTAAAACACATGTAGAAACAAAGCAGTATGTACATGTACATAGGTGGTTTCTATATGTGTTGTTATACCTAGCAGTATGTACTTGCACATAAATTGTTTCTACATGTGTTTTACTACCTAGCAGTATTTACATGTACATAGGTGGTATCTATATATGTTGTAATAACTAGCAATATGTACATGCACATAAGTTGTTTCTACATGTGTTTTACTACCTAGCAGTATTTACATGTACATAGGTGGTATCTATATATGTTGTAATAACTAGCAATATGTACATGCACATAAGTTGTTTCTACATGTGTTTTACTACCTAGCAGTATTTACATGTACATAGGTGGTATCTATATATGTTGTAATAA
>NW_013672179.1:33507-40533 GCF_000517525.1 Limulus polyphemus
ATTACATCCACATTTCTTAATGAATTACATCCACGTTTCTTAATGAATTACATCCGCGTTTCTTAATGAATTACATCCACATTTCTTGATGAATTACATCCACGTTTCTTGATGAATTACATCCACGTTTCTTAATGAATTACATCCACATTTCTTAATGAATTACATTCGCGTTTCTTGATGAATTACATCCACGTTTCTTAATGAATTACATCCACATTTCTTAATGAATTACATTCGCGTTTCTTTTATAAATGCCAGTTATATATACATAAATTATAAATGTCACTTATATATATACATACAATTATGAATGCCACTTATATATATATATATATACATATATATTAAATGCCACTTATATATATATACATAAAATTATCAATGCCACTAATAATAATATACATAAATTATGAATGCCACTTATATGTACATAAATTATAAATGTCACTTATATATACATAAATTATAAATGTCACTTATATATACATAAATTATAAATGCCACTTTTTGTCCTTGCTCATCTTTGGTTCTACTTCAGTTTGTTTATCAGTGGATTTGGTGACTTTTGTAAGAACCAATGCAGAGAATGGTGAGTTCATGTTAGGAGTTAGTTTAACATGACTGGATATAAAATTATCTACAACTGTGTTTCTTATAAATTGTTGTTTATATGGAGAGACATGGTGTTTTCCTATCCTTGTTACACGTGAGCAGGTAAACAACATTGAACACCCATCTTTAGATTGTAATCAAGTTTCTGTTAAACAGTTGACTTTGTGTCACGGAAGTTGGCAAACAAACATCGAATAAAATTAATACAGACAACAAATAGCTAAAGAATGCTAGGAATAAAAAACAATTATTGATATGCAAAGCAGGTGCAGAAAAATAGAAATAACAAAGTGGTGAAGAAGTACAGAAACAACAAAATATTATAGAGATATCAAGCACTACTAAAAACACCTTTATTTTCTATTGACATTATACTGAGTGTTTTTGATCATAATGAGTATTTGTTTTCTTCTCAGTGTTTGTGGTAGTTATGAATGAGATCTCTACTGCATATTCTAAACGTTCTTGATTGAAATGTTTAACAACAAGTCAACTGACTGGAGTATCTGGAGTACTGTCCCCAACTCAACTTAACTAAGACTAGTTTAATTACGTTTACAAAGAATATAAATGAGAAGGATCTTAGTGAAGGAAAGCAACACGAAAATTACCAATTTCTAAACTTATATTATCATTTGTTCTAAATATTAGCGAATATTTCTTCATTCCAAGTACTATTTGAGACGACAACCAGATGGACTTTGAAAACGAAAATTATATAATTTTTTTTGAAATGTTGTTTTTTAACTGTTATAGCAAAATAGTACAGTTAATTAATTTTTCTATTAACAAATATGTGATTTCTCAATACCGTATATAAGAAGCTTAATTTTATCAACTAATAATCCTACATCTATCCAGGAAAAAGATCTTGTAAGTTGATCATTTGATTAAAATATAACCACGAGATGTTTGTTATGATCTATTCTAGTATGTACAGATATTAATCGATTCTCAAGGTCCTTGTATAACTGTTTTTGTTTAATTCTATTAGCAGATAAACTGAAATAGTAGAACTTTGGATCATTTTGACAATCACACTGTTTTATTATCTTACGTCAGCTAGGTTACAATACAGCTGAAGTTAGTTTGATAAATTAATAATCGGAATATTTCTTAACGTGTAATTTATATTGTTAAACATGTTGTAACATATTCATAAAGATGTCTAAACACACTTTACGATAACTGAGTTTACTTTATATGCTTCAAGTTATTATAAAATATGAGTTTGTTAATTTCAGATGATCAGTAAGATAGAATCTGTGAGAATGAGACAAAAGTAAAGATCAAGTTAAACTTTTGAAACATTAATATTTATTTTTTAAAGCACAACATTTCACCTTTATGTGAAATATATTGTTTTGTATTCTTTTAAAAAAACGGAAATGGCAGAGTATGAACAGTCAGCTATCAACAAATTGTTCCCTAAAAAATTCAATTTCATTAATAATCAATTTCTGATTGATTCAGGGTAATGTATTTAGATTTAATGCTTCAAATTTCGTGACATTTTATTAAAAAATATATACCTACAGTTTAGTCTCTCTTCACACACAGTGTTATAAAAGATACACGATCAATGTCCTTCATTTTCTGTTGTTACGTTACTGTAATCAGATGTATAGGCTGGCTTTATGGTGTTCTCGGTGCTCGATGGTCTTTCTAAGCTTCTGGATTCATGGATCAGATCGATTGCGTTACTCTGGATATCAAGAACAGATTCGAGGAAAGAATCATCCCAAAACTGTTCGTATTGTTTCGTGTCTTCAAACTGGACATCATCACTATGATTATAAGCTTTTTCAAGGAGACTTTTCACCTTTGAGGAATTCTCACGTTCCTTACCCGACAGAACACAGTCCCCAAAAAGGTCTTTAGAAATTGTCTTCAACTCCCGTTTTACCTCCTCTGTCGTGTTATTCCCCACCAGTTCTATCGAAGACAAGATACTAGTTAAAGTTTTCTCTACCTCAGCACTGTGCAGTTGAATGTCAGAACTAATCCGATAGATGTCATTCATTGACCTGTTCCGCATCTCAAAGACAATTTGCTGAAGTATGTCATAAACATGCGTTTCTTCTTCCTGGATTTTGTTGCAGGATGAAATAAATGTGTTCTGGGCAACAAGAAGGGTTGCAAAACTACTGTCAACGGCCTTGCTTAATTCATAAACTTTCTTGTCGAGGTTTTCTCCCAGCTGGGAAAGCTTAGGCTCTATGACTGGAAGAGGTTCGACCTGTTTTTGGAGCTTGCGAAATTCGTCACGGACAAAATTTCTCGTGTTGTTTCCTTTCTCAATGGAAGAAAGGAGAAATGATTTTGTTTCATCCGAAGTTTTCGATATTTGTTGTATTCCGTTAACAATTTTTTTTGTGTAAAGTTCAATGTTAGAATCCAGCTCGGAAAATTTCTTCTTACCCTCAGAGATGGCTCTGTCAATAGTAAGTGTAAGGTTGTCAACTTGCTCTAAGGCACTATTAGATTTTGGTATTAGACTTCTGTTGGTTAAAAAAGAAATTCGGTTGTCGCTTGAACAAATAGAAGTTATATTATTCAACTGCTCGTGGGTTATTTCTCCGATTCTACTCATATCTTTATGAAATGTTTGTATCTCTCCTTGAATCACTTGAAGAGTCCTGTTTACACTGCTTTCAATTCTCGATTCGATGGATACCGTTTGATCGTTAATTATGTTGATAAGTTCTTCTTTCAGAAAGAGGCGAATATCGTTAAAGTTACGACCAATATCGTCAAATCTCTGCAGTTTCGACAAGACGACGTTTTCAAACTGCACAATTTTCTCGTCATTTTTCACCAACTTCTCCAGCACCTCGTCTATGGCTCCTTGAATATCCCTCTCTAACAATTCCAATTTGTTAGTTATACCTTCTGTTCGAATATCAATTTTAGCATCAAGAAAAGCCACTTTGCTATTAAGTTTATCATTTATGATGGATATTTTCCGAGATAAATGTTCATTAGTTAATTCCTCTTTGATGTCCTTACCGATTATGACCTCCTCAACCTTCTTTATTCGCACGTCGAAGGTGGTTTCTAGCGCTCCTAGTTTGGTCTCGATGTTCTCCAGCCTGCGGGTCAACTGGTCCATGAAGAAATCCAGCCTTGCTAATTTCAGCGTATGACCGAAAGTATCGATATTACGAAGCTTGTCTTCGATTGACGTCAGTACTTGGTGTAATCCAGGTGGAACACTGAACCACTTGTCACTCATAAAGTCTAGGCTTTTGGAAGCGTCTTCATTTTCTTTTTCGAGACTCCAGGAAGCCACAGCTAGGCGATTCTGAAGAGCGTAGCACAGAAGAATTGAAAATATTTTTAATCCACGTGCTAAGTTGGTAGGAGACATTCTAGAATTGCTCGTGATCAACCCACAAACCGTACACTGGACTAGCCTATTTACTATCAAGCATCAAACATAACGTCCAGACCTCCCACAATCGAGCCTAATTACAGAATACCAAGACATTATAGGCCAACCGTGGGGAGGACGAACGGCGTCTTAACTCTGACACTTGAGCGTCAGATGCAACGAAGCCGGGGTGTTTCTGGTTACTGTCAGGGTCAAGAGGGCGCCAGCTGTTTACTTTCATACTCAAGGCATGCTGCTGCTTTCTTTGTGTGGTTAATAGGAGAAATTGAAGCTTTTAGGTGGGATTTTAAAATGCGAAAGAAGAAGATTGATTACTAATCCACGTAGTAAAGATGGTCAGCCATATTGTTTTCCTTGGATAGGACTCACATCGATGAATTAAAAACAGTGACGACGTTTTAATGCTTTAACTGAACACACACATAGTAAACTTACACTTCCTCTGTCGTTACGTACCCCAGATCTTTGACATCTAGCTACTCTGAATAATGACGATTGTATCTTGCCCGTGGGAAGATTATTAATGAGGACGTTGTATTTCTACAGATGTATATGGTCGGTATCGATTTTTTACATTACGTCCGAGTATCGTAATTTCCTCGATAGAGTGCTAGGCGATGCTTTGTGGTTAGCGTACCAGACTGCAAGTTCGAGGGTCTTGGTTCCCGTCTTGTTGCTACAAAATCGCATTCTGAACTTTGGGTTATAATAGTAACAAACAAATCTCATTAATCGATTAGATTAGCCCAAGATTTAATAGTGGTTGCTATTCGCTAGCAACATTTACTCTAGGTCAGTGAGTGATGAGTAGCCATTTGAATAACTCCCCTATAATCTTATCAGTGAGGGACGAGTAGCCAAATAGCCTTCCCTCTACTTTGGTCAGTGAGTGATGAGTAGCCATTTGAATAACTTCCCTATATGCTTATCAGTGAGGGACGAGTAGCCAAATATCCTTCCCTTTACTTTGGTCAGTGAGTGATGAGTAGCCATTTGAATAACTTCCCTATATTCTTATCAGTGAGGGACGAGTAGCCAAATAGCCTTCCCTTTACTTTGGTCAGTGAGTGATGAGTAGCCATTTGAATAACTTTCCTATAATCTTATCAGTGAGGGACGAGTAGCCAAATAGCCTTCCCTTTACTTTGGTCAGTGAGTGATGAGTAGCCATTTGAATAACTTCCCTATATTCTTATCAGTGAGGGACGAGTAGCCAAATAGCCTTCCCTCTTACTCTTATAAACTCTGTTGGTGAGTTGATTTGATACGCTTGTTGTTTAAATTTACTTTTTTTGTGTAACTACAGTATAGAGTGTACAAATATTGAACATAAAAGTGAAACTCAGCCCAGTTGGGTGATTTTAAACTTATAAAATAGGCCTAACTAAATTTTGTAGAACCCTTTAATTACATCTTTAAGTACTAACATAAATATATAACTTGAGTGTCTTTGGTAATTTAAATAATTACAACTTTATAGAGGCTGGATTGGACATCGTTATATTGATAACACGACTCCAAGTCAATGTGTTTATATTGTTTACTGACGCACACAAAGTATTAAACCAAGTTAAAATCAACACTCGCGACAAACTAAATAACGTTGAAAAAACTCGCGAAAGTCCAACGATGTAAACAACATTGAAAAAAAAAACACTCGCGAAGGTCAACGATGTAGACAACATTGAAATCAACACTCGCGAAGGTTCGACGATCAAAACAACGTTGAAATCAACACTCGCGAAGGTTCGACGATCAAAACAACGTTGAAAACAACACTCGCGAAGGTTCGACGATCAAAATAACGTTGAAAACAACACTCGCGAAGGTTCAACGATGTAGACAACATTGAAATCAACACTCGCGAGGGTTCGATGTAATTCATTAAGAAACGTGGATGTAATTCATTAAGAAACGTGGATGTAATTGATTAAGAAATGTGGATGTAATTCATTAAGAAACGCGGATGTAATTCATTAAGAAATGTGGATGTAATTCATTAAGAAACGTGGATGTAATTCATTAAGAAATGTGGATGTAATTCATTAAGAAATGTGGATGTAATTCATTAAGAAACGCGGATGTAATTCATTAAGAAACGTGGATGTAATTCATTAAGAAACGTGGATGTAATTCATCTTTATATACATATATATAAGTGGAATTCATAATTGTATGTATATATATATAAGTGGCATTTATAATTTATGTATATATAAGTTGCATTTATAATTTATGTACATATAAGTGGCATTCATAATTTATGTATATTATTATTAGTGGCATTGATAATTTTATGTATATATATAAGTGGCATTTATAATTTATGTATATATATAAGTGGCATTTATAATTTATGTATATATATAAGTGGCATTCCTGATTGTATGTATATATATAAGTGGCATTCCTGATTGTATGTATATATATAAGTGGCATTTATAATTTATATACATAAGTGGCATTTATTATTTACGTATATATATATAAGGGGCATTCATAATTGTATGTATATATATATAATTGGCATTTATAATTTATATATATATAAGACACATTCATAATTTTATGTATGTATAAGTGGCATTTATAATTTATGTACATATAAGTGGTATTTATAATTTATGTATATATATATATAAGTGGCATTTATAATTTTATGTATATGTAAGTGGCATTCATAATTTATGTATATATATAAGTGGCATTCATAATTCTATGTATATATAAGTGGCATTTATAATATAAGTTGTATTTATAATTTATGTATACATCAATGGCATTTATAATTTATGTATATATAAGACACATTTATAATTTTATGTATGTATAAGTGGCTATTATAATTTATGTACATATAAGTGGTATTTATAATTTATGTATATATATATATAAGTGGCATTTATAATTTTATGTATATGTAAGTGGCATTCATAATTTATGTATATATATAAGTGGCATTCATAATTCTATGTATATATAAGTGGCATTCATAATTCTATGTATATATAAGTGGC
>NW_013672179.1:41070-43929 GCF_000517525.1 Limulus polyphemus
ATGTAATTCATTAAGAAATGTGGATGTAATTCATTAAGAAACGCGGATGTAATTCATTAAGAAACGCGGATGTAATTGATTAAGAATTTTTTCCTATAAGTTTTAGAAGACGAAGATTTAATTAGAAAAATTATTAAATAATTTAATAGCAAATAAAAAGCCTGATATAGGTGACTATGAAAACTAAATCTATATAAATATAATAGTACTGTCTGTTGTATGTCCATGTAACTACTTCGCAGGGTGTGGATGGATCTTCATGAAAAATTTGTATGGAGATTCATTAGGTCTATGTGGAGGTACATATAAATTTTCAGTTTTGCATTCTGCGTTTTGCGGTTTTTATAGGGGGGGTGCTTATTTTACTAATACTTCGTCTCCTGTTGATGGATCTTCACCAAATTTGACATGAAGATTTTTTTGGTACTTTCGGAGATATGTGCAAACTTACGGTTCCACATTTTTTATGGGCGTTTTTTACAATTACATATAAGGGAAGAAACTTTTCATGTCCTAAGATAATCTTTCACTAATCATGAATTTATATATTTTCCGTCCAGGGGACGGATCTACGTAGGAAAAACTATTATATAATACATAGCAAGAAAAATATACGTTTTCTAAAATCATGATATTCATGACTATGAAAACTAAATATGACATAATATTGCTCTGGTAAATAATGATTGAATTTCGTTATAATTATTTCCGACAGATGTCACTGTAAATGTTTATCTTTTGTGGTCAAGACGATTTTAACTAATAGATGGCGCTGTAAGCATAACATGCGCATTTTCTTTAATGTCAGGATGGACATCTTAAGATTGAAAACTTTCAAATGTTGAATTATAGCACCTTGGTACTGACCTCGTATGATAATTTGACCTTGATATTGACCTTGTAAGATAGGTTGATGAATGTCTTAAGCTTCCGTCATTTTTATTTTAAATACTTATAATGCTTCTTATACGAATCTTGCTGTTTTACTCAATGCTTCTCTTAGTTTGATTCGAATCTGTTTGCTATCGAGAAATGCCGTTTATTTTTCCAATGAGTTTTTATGAAAGTTCTCATAACACAATGGAACTATTGTTGACATACTAAACAAAGTTATGTATTATTGTATAGTCCGTTTCGTAAGTTTCTTTTTTGAGGAATCCTAGCAAATGGTCAATCAATATTTTTTACAAAGACAACATATTTAACGTATCAATGAGTAAAGTTCTAATTCTGGTGTTGTTGTTTCTATTTACGTATTTTGTTCTCTCAATTAGTTATGGCTACCAGTACCCTTGTTGTTGTGTGTTTGAATAGTTATGGCTACCAGTACCCTAGTTGTTGTGTGTTTGAATAGTTATGGCTACCAGTACCCTAGTTGTTGTGTGTTTGAATAGTTATGGCTACCAGTACCCTTGTTGTTGTGTGTTTGAATAGTTATGGCTACCAGTACACTAGTTGTTGTGTGTTTGAATAGTTATGGCTACCAGTACCCTAATTGTTGTGTGTTTGAATAGTTATGGCTACCAGTACCCTAATTGTTGTGTGTTTGAATAGTTATGGCTACCAGGTAGACTTGGGTAGGAGTGAATGGTACAAAAAATGGCTCCTTTCATAAACATTTCTAATTTAATGGCCATATATTTGGATTTGTTTGTTTAACCTTATTCTACTGGCCCGGGAGTGGCTGGGTGTTTAGCCGAAGAGCTTTAGATATAATAGTTTATGGTTCGCGTCCCTGTTAGCCAGTGTTATAAGTCTCGATGGTTTACACGTTTCGAAAACGACACCGACTAAATTTAATAAGTTTTAGCAGCTATATACCAGGATTATTAAGCGCTAAATACTGATTACGGTGTATCATCAAAGATGTTTTACTAGTGAAACCTCATTAGTACTACACCTTTACAATGATGTTTATAACACCTCCATTATTTTTGTTTAACTCACCAATCGCCATATTGCCTGTACGTCAATCCGCGGTTATATCACAAAACTAACTGCTACTATACACGTACATTGCATTACGCGTAGGCTTACTACAAGTTTGTATGAACTTCATCTGGTGCACGTATTTACATCAAACTTAGTGATCATCTCTGACATTCAACACGTCTGGTAGATCTGCTGTGATCCTACTTGCCTTCAAAGATCACAACGAATTTACTGACGCCAATCCTGGTTTTAGTTATATTTGACAGGAGGAGACGTTAAAACAAACACTGTGAGGTCAACGTATAAAAGATGTTAATAAAGTTTCTTTGATGCATGTGATTTTATTTTTCTTGCTTTACTTTTTATTGTGTAATCTATTACAAGGTCTGATCCTCGAACCTCAGGTTTCGGTGTTGGTCTCGAACATTTAGGTCTCGGTCTCAGTCGCAAACTCTCAGGCCTCGGTCCTTCACTATTGATATTTCTCGAGTCGTTTCTTAACCCTATCCGTCTGGTTCTATCATCAATGTTCCTTCACTATTAATATTTCTCGAGTCGTTTCTTAACCCTATCCGTCTGGTTCTATCATCAATGTTCCTTCACTATTGATATTTCTCGAGTCGTTTCTTAACCCTATCCGTCTGGTTCTATCATCAATGTTCCTTCACTATTAATATTTCTCGAGTCGTTTCTTAACCCTATCCGTCTGGTTCTATCATCAATGTTCCTTCACTATTGATATTTCTCGAGTCGTTTCTTAACCCTATCCGTCTGGTTCTATCATTAATGTTCCTTCACTATTGATATTTCTCGAGTCGTTTCTTAACCCTATCCGTCTGGTTCTATCATCAATGTTCCTTCACTATTAATATTTCTCGAGTCGTTTCTTAACCCTATCCGTCTGATTCTATCATTAATGTTCATTCA
>NW_013672179.1:44102-50330 GCF_000517525.1 Limulus polyphemus
CACTGTTAATATTTCTCGAGTCGTTTTTAACCCTATTAATGTTCCTTCACTATTAATATTTCTCGAGTCGTTTCTTAACCCTATCCGTCTGATTCTATCATTAATGTTCATTCACTATTAATATTTTACTATTTGTTTTTAACCCTATCCGTCTGATTCTATGATTAATGTTCATTCACTATTTGTTTTTAACCCTATCCGTCTGATTCTATCATTAATGTTTATTCACTATTTGTTTTTAACCCTATCCGTCTGATTCTATCATCAATTTTATTCCACTATTGATATTTTTGGTTTAACGATAAATATACAAAGTATCTAACCTGACATATGAAACGTTACTTTTAGGACCGTGTTATTTCAATGAAAATTTTAACTATTATTTAGAATATTTAAAACCAGGTTTAAAAGGAACCGCCTCGTTTTATTAGTTAAACTTCGATCTATTTCCACGAAAGGGTGCAACTAAGTTAGAACTGTATTTGAATCCTAAAGATAGTGTGTAGTAATACTGGAGTCACTTATTTCTTCACTCTCATAAGAAGTTTGACTGATTGAATTTTTACTAAGAAGTAGTCAGAATTATGACCGCGTGTAACGGGACGTATCACTTTCTTAACGTGTAAGTTGTTTTGAAACCGGACGTTTTTCTTCAGGTCACTGTACCTTAGGAATACTTAAAACTACAATAAAAACAAGCTAATAAGGCTTTTTACTAAGAAGTAGTCAGAATTATGACCGCGTGTAACGGGACGTATCACTTTCTTAAAGTGTAAGTTGTTTTGAAACCGGACGTTTTTCTTCAGGTCACTGTACCTTAGGAATATATAAAACTACAATAAAAACAAGCTAATAAGGCTTTTTACTAAGAAGTAGTCAGAATTATGACCGCGTGTAACGGGACGTTTCACTTTCTTAAAGTGTAAGTTGTTTTGAAACAGGACATTTTTCTTCAGGTCACTGTACCTTAGGAATACTTAAAACTACAATAAAAACAAGCTAATAAGGCCACATTTCCCGCGTTTTCTCGTAACCACGCCCTTAGATTGCTAATGTTAGTTGTAATTCCCATATTTTAATCAACGCAGTACGTTTATTGATAGAGTAGCTCCAGATTGTAACATTCGTTTATTTCACAGGATATTCAACTCGGGCTCGGAGCTGGTTATGGACGTTTTAGTTTGTATTCATTTGAATTAATGTAATACAAACAATACATTTTACGGTTTCAATGTTGTTTTCCCGTCTTGTATTAAGATGAGGGTATGTTAAATCGTCCTAGCTAAATATTAATTTAAATAATCCACTTTTCTGATGAAACTTGTACATATAGGTTAGATGTACGTTCAAAGAATCGGATCCTGACTCGCCCCCACCCCCCTCCTGATTATGGAATTCAAAGTTTTATTAAGATAATCTGGAGAAAATTCTGACCCATCTCACAATGGATCTGAGGTTGCTGTTAAAATAATTCTATTAAAAAATGCCCAGACTAATAACTTCGAAACTGAATTTGATATTAGGATTATCTGGCGAAATTACAGTCGTACATCTGCCAATGGATCTAAGGTTGTTGCAGTATTATCTGACGAAAACACTTTCTCACCTCTAACTACGGATCTAAGGCTGTTGTAGGCTTATCTGACGAAAACACTTTCTTACTTCTAACTACGGATCTGAGGCTTACCTAATGAAAACACTTTCTTACCTCTAACTACGGATCTGAGGTTGTTGCAGTAGTATCTAACGAAAACACTTTCTTACCTCTAATTACGGATCTAAGGTTGGTACAGTATTATCTGACGAAAACACTTTCTTACCTCTAACTACGGATCTAAGGTTGGTGCAGTATTATCTGACGAAAACACTTTCTTACCTCTAACTACGGATCTGAGGCTGTTGTAGGCTTACCAGACGAAAACACTTCCTTACCTCTAACTACGGATCTGAGGCTTACCTGATGAAAACACTTTCTTACCTCTAACTACGGACCTGAGGCTTACCTAATGAAAACACTTTCTTACCTCTAACTACGGATCTGAGGCTGTTGTAGGCTTACCTGACGAAAACACTTTCTTACCTCTAAGTACGGATCTGAGGCTGTTGTAGGCTTACCTGACGAAAACACTTTCTTACCTCTAAGTACGGATCTGAGGCTGTTGTAGGCTTACCTGACGAAAATGCTATTTTACCTTTAACTACGAGTCTCAGATTAATGTAGGATCATTTGATGAATATACTCATTTACTTTAAACAATGGTAATGAGGTTGTTTTTAGGATCGTTACTATACACGCATCCAAAAACTGTGATTCTGAAAACTTTATAAGGATTATTTTATGAGCTGAACATTTAATAAAAGTTTTGGTTAGAAGCAACGTGTGTTTACCCTCCAACAGCAAGTCTGAGAATGTTGGTAAAACAGCGTCCGTTTAATCCACGTCCACAAACACTCGCTTTGTTAGAAAGTTGATCTTTATTGTTGCACAACGAACATTTGATTTTCTTTTTCCAGACCTGATACAGTTTCAGCAAGTAAAGCATGAAGTGAAATACAAGATCTGTGTTAGTTCACGAGTTTACTGTAGTGTAACAAGTAAATCCTTGTAGGTAATATGACTCCCACATACAAATGATAATATTTTATATAATGGTTGTAACCGTATCTACGTGACCCGCATATAGATGTAATTAGTTGTAACACTTTAAAACCGCCTTGTAATAATTTAAGGCTAAAAATTCTTTCTCGTCACCTAACATTAAAGAAGAACGTGTGTGGTTGAAGGCGGAGCTGTTCTTCAGCCCATGTTTATCAACTGATTGTTATAAATAGTTGTTGGGTGAATATAACCCTTTATTTAATCAGATGCGACATTTTCCGTGCTCTGTACTTACACGTGCACATGGATATCTGATATTTATAGGAAAGGGCCCGGCATGGCCAGGTGGTTAGGGCACTCGACTCGCAATCTGAGGGTCGCGCGTTCGAATCCCCGTCCCACCAAACATGCTCGCTCTTTCAGCCGTGGGGGCGTTATAATGTGACGGTCAATCATACTATTCGTTGGTAAAAGAGTAGCCCAAGAGTTGGCGGTGGGTGATGATGATTAGCTGCCTTCCCTCTAGTTAAATTAGGGACGGCTAGCGCAGATAGCCCTCGTGTAGCTTTGCGCGCAATTTAAAAAACAAAAAAAAACAAATTTATAGGAAAATGTATGGAATGAAAACACTATGTTTGCCGCGAATAGTAATTACTACCTTGAAATAACAAAACCTTCTTGGTTTCAAATTCTACCATCTTTTATGAAATAAATCTATAAAAAATTATATAACGAAGTATAATAATAATAAATATGTAAGTAAGATGAAGATACACTACAAAATATGATATTGTATTGTATAATAAGTTTCTTTGGATAAATATTTTACATTAAAGACGTTAGAAAATTGTCTTAAAATGGAATATGGTTAAATTAGCCCCCTCTCCCAGAAAAAAAAAGTGTTTTAGTTTCGTATGTACTAGTTTTAGTAGTATTGTGATGTTAAAAGTATTAAAATATAATTCCGTACGCCTAAAATACAAAATTATCAGAATACAAGGCTTAACTCCTGTTAGACCTATCTGCACTCGTTAATACTATAAAGACATTTGACGTCTTTCTGATATCACGTTATTGTTAAAATTATCCTATCAAACAAAAAGTTAATTAAAAAATACAACAAATGTTCTTAAATCAGTAAATTTTTACTTTCTGTAAGTTACAAACAACTTTTCACCCTTCCTAAAAATATGACAGGAGATGCAGCTAGTTTGGTGATAAAAGAAAAGTGAAATCATATTATTCGCGGTCCGCCATATGTAATTCTGAATAATGACATACAACAATAATACGTCTTTCATTGTGAACTGTGTGTGGTGCTTCTATTGCCCTTCACCCACCTAAATACGTCTTTCATTGTGAACTGTGTGTAGTGCTTTTATTGCCCTTCACCCACTTAAATACGGCTTTCATTATGAACTGTGTGTGGCAATAGAAGCACTACACACAGTTCACAATGAAAGACGTATTTAGGTGGGTGAAGGGCAATAGAAGCACTACACACAGTTCACAATGAAAGACGTATTTAGGTGGGTGAAGGGCAATAGAAGCATATTTAGGTGGGTGAAGGGTACATGACTGATCTATAGCACTACGGTCTACATGACTTATCTATAGCGCTATGGTGTACATGATTGATCTATAGCACTACAGTGTACATGACTGATCTATAGCACTATGGTCTACATGACTGATCTATAGCAGTACGGTCTACATGACTGATTTATAGCGCTGTGGTGTACATGACTGATCTATAGCACTATGGTCTACATGACTGATCTATAGCACTGCAGTGCACATTACTGATCTATAGCACTGCAGTGCACATGACTGATCTATAGCACTACGGTGTACATGACTGATTTATTGCACTACAGTTTATAACTGTCTGCAGACAGAGCTATTTCACTAAATGTTTCAGCTGTAATATAAGAAATTCACTTTATGTGTATGTCGTTTAAGATATATTCAACAAATAGACAATTTTGATAATATTTAAACACCTCAACATCTTCTCAGCAGTAATATGTACAATAAAACATTGGAAATAATATCGATACTTATGTTGAAATAAGTTATTTAGGTGGATGAAGGGCAATAGAAGCACTACACACAGTTCACAATGAAAGACGGACCGTAGTGCTATAGATCAGTCATGTATACTGTTGTTTAGTAGAACAGTCATGTACACTGTAGTGCTATAGATCAGTCATGTAGACCGTAGTGCTATAGATCAGTCATGTAGACCATAGTGCTATAGATCAGTCATGTATACTGTAGTGCTATAGATCAGTCATGTAGACCGTAGTGCTATAGATCAGTCATGTATACTGCAGTGCTGTAGAACATTCATGTACACTGTAGTGCTATAGATCAATCATATACACCATAGTGTAATATATCTGTTATGTACACCGTAGTGCTACAGATAAGTCATGTACACCGTAGTGCTATAGATCAGTCATGTACATCATTTTAAAATCTCCAAACATGAAAATAAAACTTAATACACATATAATCTATCTCTCCAGTTATAAGGTATAACTTATAACTTCGTATATAAAACAGATGATAAGCCACACATGATACAGTAATAACATTTATCCAAACTTTGTTTTAATTATTGTCTTCTCTAAACAACTCCCAAACTAAGATTCGCTGTAGCTATAAGATATGACTCGTTGAAAAGAAACCTCTGGTAGAGAAAATATTATGAAACCACACTTGAAATAGATGTGAAAATGTTATGAAACCACAATTTAAATACATAAAGTGTTACAAATGTATATCTGAAGAAATTTCTTCTTGACTCTAATTAAATGTTTGTAAGAAAAATGTAAAATATAAAATATAATATTACAGTTTATTTCGAAACAACCATTTGAAGCACCAGTGTACAAAACAAAAAAAAACAATATACGTAAAAGTAAAACATATGATAGCAGATATTAGATTTAAGCCAGGTAAACATTTGACAAAAGTAAATTCAGTATTTATATATATCTAAACTGAGAAATAGAAAGTTATCTTAAGTAAATTTTTTTCCCAACAAGTCTCTCTCGTGTTTAAATCTCTTGTGTCATAAACTAGAAGACTTGCGTATTTTGTTTAATAATGGTGTTCGTCAGTTGTTCCAGAAGAGGCTACTTTTACAGTACCTGGAAAAGCGTTAGCCAGCGTATGATCAGGTGATCTGTAAGTAATGTATGGCTCCTTGGTTACTTGGAAGTAAATCCTCATCTATGTCTCCGATAATGAAATCCCTTCCAAATGATCCACCAATGGGAATAATTGGACGACTAAGACTGTAATCTGGAGCATGATTACCACCAACAAAACCTCCTGTTGAACTTCCAACAAAACCTTCTGTTGAACCACCAACAAAACCTTCTGTTGAACCACCAATAAAACCTCCTGCTGAACCACCACCGGCGTGACGACCACCAACAGCGAAACCTCCTGCTGAACCACCACCGGCGTGACGACCACCAACAGCAAAAGCTCCTGCTGAGCCACCACTAGCGTGACGACCACCACTAACAAAACCTCCTGCTGAACCACCACCGGCGTGACGACCACCAACAGCAAAAGCTCCTGCTGAGCCACCACTAGCGTGACGACCACCACTA
>NW_013672180.1:0-1485 GCF_000517525.1 Limulus polyphemus
TAATTTCTCGTTCTTCTTGTTTCTTTTCTTGTTTATTTTGCTGTTCGAGCTGCCATTGTTGTAGGTTTTCTTGCCACTGCTGTAATCTTTCTTCTTGTTTCTTTTCTCGTTCTTCTTGTTTCTTTTCTTTTTCCTCTAACAACTGCTGTAATCTCTCTTCTTGTTTAATTTCTCGTTCTTCTTGTTTCTTTTCTTTTTCCTCTAACAACTGCTGTAATTTCTCTTCTTGTTTATTTTCTTTCTCCTCCAACAACTGCTGTAATCTCACTTCTTGTTTCTTTTCTCGTTCTTCTTGTTTCTTTTCTTTTTCCTCTAACAACTGTTGTAATCTCTCTACTTGTTTAATTTCTCGTTCTTCTTGTTTCTTTTCTTGTTTTTGTATTGCTGCCATCAAGTCTGCTAAGCTGTAGTTTGATTTTCCGCCTCTCGTTTCCATTTTTCTTCTCTTTTTTTTTCTATCCCACTCTCTGACACCAATTTGTTACCTCTCCGTTTGTTAATTAACTTTCCGTAACTTCGTTACTACGAAACTTTAGCGACACAAGTCCTTACTTAATAAAACTGGTTTATTCTTTCCGAATATAACTTTACCGATACACTCAACTTCAACAATCACGCTAAAACAAACGCTATAACGAAAGTTAACTTCAACGATACTTTCTCACTGCAGATCAATTACTCACTGTCTACACACATTACATTCCCGTCACGCTGTCACCCTCTTTTATATACCAGTCTACCCTATATCTAGTAAATGCTAGAGCATTCGCCAAAGTACAGGATAGTTCTAGAAAGTAGAGGGCGTGAGAATAGTCACGTGATCTCGATGACGCAACAATATTCTTTCCACAATATCAAAGAAAACAATAGGTTCACCGTGTTACTCACTTGATGTACTGTAGAATATCCTAGCAGCTTTATGCCTCTTCCAGTGACGAATTACATGCTTGTGAATATTTCAGTTTAAAACCAAATGAAAAATATTCTTTAGCAGCATTTAGAAAACACAGAACAAGTGGTGTTCTTTCTCAATGCAGTATAAGCTCATCACTTTTGCATTAGGCCCGGCATGGCAATCTGAGGGTCTCGGGTTCGAATCCTCGTCCCACCAAACATGCTCGCCCTTACAGCCGTAGGGGCGTTATAATGTGAGGCTCAATCCTACTATTAGTTGGTAAAAGAGTAGCCAAAGAGTTGGTAGTGGGTGATGATGACTAGCTGTCTTCCCTCTAGTCTTTCACTGCTAAATTAAGAACGGCTAGCGCAGATAGCCCTCGTGTAGCTTTGCGCGAAATTCAAACCAACTTTGGCATTACCAAACATACACATCCCAGTATTTCAAGCCATTTCTTTATTTGTCTGAAAATTGTTTTTGTGTATGTATCACATTCACGTCCATAATGAAGAAAACATAAACTTGTCCACAAATAATACAAGGCACATATGTATTGTTGCGCCAGCGAGTCACATGACCACTGTGACGCC
>NW_013672180.1:2449-33712 GCF_000517525.1 Limulus polyphemus
ATCAATTAACAAACGGAGACGTAACAGTATTAACACACACACACACATATCTATGTTAATGCCATACGATAACCAATGCGTTCGTGGAGTTCATGATGTCATTAATCAAAAGAAAGCCTGATAACCATACCAACTAAGTCCACCATTAGTTATGTTTCCCAGACTCGCTGAAACACACGTAAGTTTCCAGGCGCCACCCAAAGAGATAGATTATCATCATCTGGAATGATATAACAAAAATAAAAGTAATCATGGAAGGAAATAAGCAGAATTGGCAGTTATTCTAACTACTACAAAGGATTAACAAGAATTAATTGTTTCCTAATTTTGTTTGAATATTTTTATAAAATTTAAGGCAATGGAAGAAAATTCAACAACGTTAAGATGAACCTACATATTTGTGTATTACTAACACATTTTTGAAGTTATTTCCCACATATTTTAGTTTGTAATAAGCCTACTAGAGGACAGCAGTATATATATATATGGTATATATATATTATTAACGGGGGATATCACACAGTTCTGTTTATATTTAGTTACGGATGGAGTTACCGACGCAGATGTTTATCTTATGAGTTGGTTTGAGAGGATGAGGCGTCAGTATAAGAGCAGTGTGATATGACGTCACGAATATGGTTGTTTACAAAAGGTGGCAAATTCTCGAAGTTGTCGTGTACAATGATAATTGGTAAGATTTTAAAGGCATTCTATACCATGTTAATTTTTGTTTTGTTTTTTGGTTTTGGAAACATACATTTTTCGTGTAAAATTTGTAATGTGGCAAATATAACATGAGGTTTGTCAACTCAGGTTGACAGAAGTCAGTGAAGAGTGAAGTGAAGATGATTTGTCAGGCGTTTTTCGTTACAACTACAACAGTACACGATTGAACTTGAAGCGGCTACTAATACAATAATTTACATGACCTACCTTGTTGTTTTTTATTTTAATTATCTATTGTTATTATTGTTCAGTTTTTTATTCAATAACAGTTTAAAAGTAGAAAGTGATTTTTTTCTTTGGAAATTAAATATAAAATTATAATCACACGCACGTTCCCATGCGATTAATAATAATTATTCCACCCACATTCAAAGAATGAAACTTCTAGTGAGTTCTACGTTGTTTGGCAGGATATCTAGATTAACAACTTTAATCAAGATTAAAAGAGTTAAGAAATACCCTGTGCGTTTCAAGCAAGATTAAATGACATTATGCTAATTTATATTTTGTTTCTACTTGCTTTTTAGAAACAAAAAATTATTTATGTAAGCCAAACAAGAGATAATAATTTTTGTCCACTGCTTATGTGTTATTATTATTGAAATAATTATAACTCAAAATTGATAAGTTTAAACTTTTGGGTATATAAATAAATATTTATGTGTATAAAAATATATTTGCTTTATTTTGACAGGTAATGCTAATATTCTCATTTGTTGAAATGAGAGTTAAAATTGCTTTGTAACATTCTGTGAAAAATTTCCCTTCCACAATGCCAAAAAGAAAGTTTGATTCCGATGGTGACAGTGATAACCTGTCAGTGCCTCTTCCAATCCAAACATTTTTTTGGAGACAAACCAGGTAACTTATTTGGATGATCATTTTTTTTTCAATTAAATTATTTGAAAAACTTACAAATATATACAAGTATATTGTATTTGTGTTTTTACATATTTACTTTTAAGGTTTACAGTAATAAAAATATACATTCTCTATATTCCTTTTCCATCATTAATATTAGAGAAAAATGGGTCTTGTTTCAGTTTATTCAAATTGAAAATTCTTTATGTATATTGTTATGAACAAAAAGAAAAATGATCATGAATGCTTTCCAGCAATGCACAATGTAATATTGGTTTTACATTATTGTTTTTTTTACCTCTTTGTGATAAGATAAGTAAAATGGTAATAAAACAAAATCACATTTGAAAAATAGACTAAACTATATTTATTGTGTGATCAAATGTAACTTATTATAGCTAATAAGAAAGAAGACATGTGTATTAAACATATTAATGGAAACTAGTATTAAAGGGGAACGAAGGTGGATGCCATCCACTCATTGTTTTTGAGGAAATGACATTTATCATACTGTATCTGCACTGTTGTCTGTCTTGAATAGTAGTTTGGAATGTTTTAATTTTGCAATTTTATCTCTGTGTTTGGTCACCTTATACAGTCCACTTATTATTTTCTGTAGGAATCTAACCCTGATGGAAACTATATATATTACAGAAAATTAATAATAATTTGATAATGATCTTTGAGATTCACTGTCAATAAAATAACAGTTTTGCAGAATTTTTTCAAAACCATTAACCTAGTTTGAAAGCACCAATAGGTTTTCTCAGAAAATATCCAATAATACATATATTTGTGATTTTGAGGCAAGTAGTTATTATGCGTGTATTCAACAAACTTCACACAGTCTTATGTTTTTTTTGCTTCTTTCTGTTTTATCTTACAAAATTCTAAATATGAAGTATGAAAAAATAATAAGCCTGTTTTAAATAACAGAAAATATAAAAATAACTATAAATCACATTTGTATCTTTATAAGGATATTTCCAAAATGGTCATTTTTAAAAAAAAACATACTTCAAAATTTTAAGTTAGACTTCCAATTTAATGTAATGAAAACAACATTAAATAAAATTCTATGTAACTGTTTGAACTAAAAAAGTGAGACTGATATAAAATATACTAATTTTTTTCATATAATCTGTAAGTGCTTACATTGAGTCATTTAAAAGCAATGGCATTATTTTGCATACAAAGATACTCTGAAATTGCTCTCATAAATTTTCTACCCCAAAGTTAACAAATAACATAACCTTGTTTTTTATTGACCTAATTGTTAATTAATATATTTATTTCACTTATTTAATAGTTGTGCAATGTGCTGTTTTATACAGTTTAATGATAAATTTTGAAAGTGAACTTTCATTTTATTTACTGTATCCTCATAGCCCATTTATTAGACCAAAGACTGGTAAAGTTCAAGAGGCATCATGTATGGTGAGTATAGTAGTATAATGATTTTTCATGATTTCTCTGTTAATACCAATGAAAAAAAGTGTTTGAGAAATTACCAAAGATTAAAATTGTTTTAAAGCAAATTTAAGTTTTGTGAATATTTTAGTAAAACTTAACAGTTTCCTGAATAGGCAAGAAAGGTTCCATTTGCCAAATATTTATCTTAAGTTTGTGGTTCTTTATTTGTCTCATAATTTTATACATAAACTTATAGAGTCATTAAGACTTTCTAAAGGAACCCAGTTGAGTAGTTACTACAAACTTTAGTAACTTGTCTTGATTCTTTAATTTTTATTCACAGGATTTTTAGCTGTTACAGTTAATTCCATCAGTGATTGTTAACTGAGAGTGCTGGCATTTTTGAATTATAGTCAGATATGTGGAATGTTTCTATATGAGTACATGTTTTTATATAAATTCTATTTGACAAAAATTATCACTAAAGATGAAAAATACAATGATATCTTTATAAAATCTACATTATACTATGAGTTAAAATTTTAAATTTATGCAATTTGGTAAATAGAACTTCACCTCCCAGTGGCCTTACAATGCTAGAATCCGGGTTTTGATACTAGTGGGGGCAGAGCACAGATAACCCATTGTGTAACTTTGGGCTTAATTACAAACAAACAAACAAATAGCACTTCTAGTATTTTGAATATTTCTTCAGATAAAAACTACAAGTTTTTAAATAAAATTACTTTAAGACCAATATTGGCTTCTTTAAAACATTTTTCAAAATTATTTATACTCCAATTTGCTTGTGGGTCCATGGCTTAGTTACACAGTCTTTAATAACATATGAAGTACAGAAAAATGTAAACAAATTACCATCAGTATTTCAACTAATTCCACCAATTACTGCTGGGATTTGTTCATTATTTTACTTAACAAGTGATTGATTTCACTCAGTTTTATTTGTTCAGTTCTTTACAGTGTGAGTTGTACCAATAAAAGCAAAAACCAAAATTACTCAATATGATGGACCAAGTGGACCAAACTGGTAATCATTGGTTTCTAAACAAGTTAGCAATTTAAGAGTTAATTATTGTAAACCCCAGTAACAAATTTAATATAGAAATATTTTATTAATTCTTTTAATAATTAATTTATACAAATAAAAAAAATTAAGTTTCTGAGGATTTGAAAATAATAGTAAGACGATGAGTGCAGACTCAGGAAAACATTGTCTATTTGAAACAATATAAGAAATGTTGTGAGATGTTTCCTTGCAGTTTAATGTTTTCTTTTGGAGTAACTGACCATTACATTGGGAAGCATGAGGGTACTTTAGAATGGGCATCACTAAAAAAGTATATAGATTGATGAATCTTTTCAACAGGCTTACACCCACTGCTTTAACAAACTTCTAACCTTAGACTGGAAACCCTCCCTTTAAACATATCACACTTGTCAGTTTTTTTTAGATATTTAGCAATTTTCTATAAGCATATATTTCTTTTAACTCATATATTTCTCCTCTTAGTTGTTATTTATTTGTATAACCATATTGCAGATGAATCAAACAATGAGGAAACACTTAAGAAAGAATTAAGTTGAAAAATGTTTACTGACAGATATGTACTGAAAAAATATATTCATCATTCTGTATTTATTACATACAGTACTTTTTAATGCATAACTTTTCTCCTGAGCTATTTTTTTTTTCCCTTACAGGAACAAAGGGAAGCATGCAAGGTAGGAAAATATCTTGCTGATATTAATTAATTTTTATCAGCCTGTGATTTCAATAGCTCATTGAAATGGAATATTTCTTACTAGTTATTTGTTCTTATAAACAAAATATACACAATGCACTGTAAACATAAACTATAACCATAATTTTTATGGGTTTCAACCATTGCTCTAACACAACAATAACTTTTTTAAAACAAATACATGTATATGTTTACTTTATTATTTTAATTTTTAATTTAATTATTTTTATTACATAATTTATTGCTGTTAAATTTTGTTTTTGTAAATTTATTACATTACCAAATTCACTGTGTTATATGAGGAAATTTAATTTAATTTCCTGTAGACTACATATATCAAATTGTAACAAAAAACAATTTTCACCACTTGTGTTGGTAGTGTGCGCAACCGGATATCATTTCTCAACACAGTACCCGTTAAGTATGATGAATTTCCTCCATCATTTTGTGAGCCTCCTCAAACCAGCTCAGCTAAATGCAGGTTTGATGTTGTAAATTTCTTTGCCTACTACTTCATTGAGAACATCAGTTATCTGGAGGTTTTATCCATACAGAGCATTCTTGAGTGGATCAAAAATATGTAAGTCACAGAGTGTTAGGTCAAGATCATTTGTGGGATGGGAAGGACAGTCCATACAAACTACTCAGTTTTATTAGTTAAATATGCATTGCTTGAAGTGGGGTGGGATGTCATCCCACTTCTTTTCAAGAGGGCCCAAAACAGTCCTGCTACCTCTTACTAAACTACAAGCTTTTCAGAAGAGAAAATTATATAAACAAAACAATAAATATTTATAGTAGTAAGAGACTGGGGACTCTTTTTTTTTTTGGTCTCAGTTGGTGTGAGTGAGCTCATAACCACAAAGTAACTATCAGAGTTTCCATAATATAACTTATAACAGTATACATCTGTTTTTACTTAATGTTTTTGTTTTATTGCTCTTTGAACTATGTCTAACTAATAATCTCATCACACAAGTTGTAAATCACATGGTGAATGTGCAGCTCACATTAACATATCCAATTATGTAATGCATGAGCTGTTCGTGAGTTACCCCCTGAAGAATTTTTATTATTACTATTATTTTTCATTATCTTACCCAATAGGTTTAATTTTTACATTCTAGTTACTTTTATAATAATGAATAAAGAACACACATGAAAAATAAGAAATGTAGTACCAGCCTTAAAATTTTCACAAACCATCCTGCTTCCCCCCCCCCCCCCCCCCCATTCAAGCACTGTATATACAAGGAATATAATGCTAAGCCATGACTTTTACAAACATGACATCTGAACTCCAATCTTTTGACTTAACAATATAACTGAGATGCAAAACATTAGAAAAAAAAAGATTTATAAAGAAAACAAACACCTATAATCATAAATTATCACAAAATCTACTTAATAATACAACACTTTCACCTCCTTTGATGAAATACAACTTACAACACTTGTAAGCTGTAAGCATGACCACTTTTCAAGCAGTATCAAATCCATGTTCTCAAGCTTCTGGCTTATGCAATCTTTAGTTCTCTTATTTCGTACCAGACAATGAGATTACAACACAATATGAGATGATAATCAGGTATTGACAAAACAACTGATCAATCTATTTACATGGAATGACGGAGTAATATATATAAACAGTCTTAGCAAAACTTATTTTTCTGAGGAATACATACCTCTTCATACAGAAAGCTATCTTCTCCGTATGTCTGCCTTAGAAACTTGCATGCCACTAGCCTTCAGGCAACTTCCACCTAAACTCATGATACTTCTTGTGAATTGCACTACTGCATAATGACGTTATTATGCAACAAAAGCCCTCTATCAATAGGAGGATAACAAAGCCTTCCTGTGCAATAGCTTCCTCTATGATTTTTCACTTGTGTTCTTTAGTCTAACCCTTGGCACTGAACACATCAGACATGTTTTTTTTTGTCAATTTAATGTGACTTGCAATGTTTAGGGAACTTAATTTCCTTTTTTATACATACTATGAACACTCATTTATGTAATGCCTTCTAATAATTGTTTGAGTGACTAATTTTCTCACACAGGTTGTGTAACAGTTATGGCTTATGGAGGCATGTTTCCTGGAATGACGTGATGGTCACTGTGAATAATATTTTGGGTTCCCATATGCTGCCAAGAACTTCAGCTCCAGTCCCTTCTTCAGGCATTCCTTCTCTTTGTTTGTGGGGTGAATGAGGAGGACGAATTTGCTTGTTCCTTCACCTGCTTAGGCTTTGGGAACTTCTCTTTCTGTGGAAGAGAAATTTTCTTGAATTCTTTGGCCATGATTTATCAGGTATGCACAATTCTTTATATTTCCCATGTGTTATATTCTTTTTTTTTTGTTCTCTACTTTTTTAATCCTAACCCTAACTCATTTTGTTTACCCTTCCTGGACCACTTGCATTTCCATAACATGAAGTCTATTTGATTCTTATTTCCTCGAATTTAGTCTTTCTCCATTCCCTATTGCGATTCTCACAATTGAGATTGCCTTTATCTGTGGGGGATGGGAGTGAACTATTGGCATCAGTTTTGCCCTCCATTACCCACTACTTCTGTCTTTACTTAATCCTTTTACCACACCTATTTACCTCTCCTATCTACACTTCCAGTCTGAGGCATTCCATAGTGCCCCAATGAAGCTTGTGGGTGATTATTGTTCCTTTCACTCCTCCACTGTGGCCATTATACTTCTACCACTTTCTTTTCACTTGCCTCTTTGTTCTTGAAGGTTGTTTGGTAGGGATACTCTCCTATCTGTAGTTCTTCTTTCTTCCCTTCTCCACCTAGCTCTTTTCTTTGCCCTGAAGTTTGGTGGTATTCCTGATTTGATTGAAACATGGGCTGAGACTGCCTCTCATCAATCCACACTTTTGTATGTTGTTTCCATAATGTCCCCAAACCTATTTCCTCTTTGTACCTTGTCTTAGTCCCTGTTTCCCTATCTTTTGATTCCGAACTTCCTCTTCTTCCTGGCATCAGACTTGTTGAGCTTTCCAGTGATGTTCCATCTTGTTGGATCCTGTGGGTGTCTGGCTGTCACAATGTGAGCTCCTGTGGTCACTCTCTTCTATCCACACAAGGGTTTTTCTACTTTTTACCCACAAACTTCTTTCCAAATCCCTTCCTTTTCTCCTTTCTGCCCCCATATTGTTTCCTTTTTCCTTCCACTTGCTTCTCTGTCTATTGCCTTTTTGGGGCTGTGTTTGTCACCACTTCCACCAATTCCTCACTCCCACTCAATATCTTATTCACTGGGGGTGGGGGTGTTTTTCATCTCCCATCTGAATGTGAGCTATGGACCTAGCAGTCAATAGGAGTTGTGCCTATCCTACTTATTCTGCATGGAGGGTGAGTATTTGGTGACCATAGTTTCATGAGAACTGCTTATCCCTTTGGGTCACACACATATGTACCTCCTCACTGAATTATTTGACCTCAGTGGTTCTCATGCCCCTTCCTCCATTCTAGTATATGTATGGGTGGCTGGACCAATCTAATATCACCCTCTGTGTTCCATTACCTGCACCCACACTGGTTATACACCTTTCCATCTATGCTTCCCCCTCTTGTTGGGGAGCATCCCTGACTTTCAATTTTACATCTGGCACATGGACCTCAGATGAGTCTTCTCTCCATATCCAGGTGCTTGAACTTTCAGTAGACTGTTGGGTATGATCCCATTATTGCTTCTTTTATGGAATCATTTTGTTATGTTCCTTTCTGAAAATGCCTTAGCTTTTCCTCATTTAACTGCCTTGGGGGAAACCAATCCAGAACCCCTTTCTTTCAAACCCTGGACCTTCCTTCTTGGACCAATCCTTCACAAGTTGGTTTTCTTGTCTGCCATATACTGGGTACTATGAAACAGGTTGTGGATCACCTTTCTTGGCAAGACTGGAATCTGCTCACAGAATATCTCTTCTCCCCCAGTTTTCAATGGGAGTTCTCTCTTGGGGACTTCACTCATCATTGCCTAGCCAACTCTCTCTTTCTTTCATGCTTCCTCTCTTTAAATCATATGTTTTCATTTTCTTGGCCCTGGCTATTGCTGCCTTCTGCCTGGTCTGGTATTTTACTTGTCCTAATGCTCATTAACCTTTCCAGCCTTTACCTTGGGTCTTTTCCTTGACTGGCGACAATCTTGTCGGTACCCCTCTGGTTGTCTTAACCTTGGCTTCCTCTTCTATGCCACTAACAACCCAACCCTCTCTTCACCTGTCCCTTATACACACTATTGCTTCTCCCATATCCTTTCCATCAAGGGATCTTGTCCTTCCACCTTCATGTTTTGATTAGTCCAGTCCATTGGCTGTTGAACTGGACCTTCTCATCTGGTTATCCTTTCATTTCCCACTCTGGGCATCATTCTACTCACATGAAGAATATAGCTTTCAACATTGAACAATCCATTGCCACCTACTTCCTAATCATTCTACTGTCAGACATCTCTCTTCCCTTTACCAGGCTGTTCTACAGAGTTCAGCTGTCTCCACCTTTGCCAATTATTGGGCAGCCTTGTCTTCACCATTTTGCATGCTCAATACTGCAAGGTGTTTCCTCCCCTGTTCTTTCCACCTTGTTCTGGTCTTTTCTTATTCACAGACATACTCACTCTGTTCCCATGCCCCACCGTGATCTCGGTGTCATCCTGTATATTCTTACCTATGCCTATTCGAGACATTGGCAACCTGCAACTTTTACCACCTTTAATTCAAACATTTTCCTCTTTCTTATCATTTGTGGTTGCTGTTGTTCAATTGATTGTGCTAGTGAATCATCTTGTGCCTTTTCCATCATCCTCATGTTCTTATTTCTCCAAATCAGTCCTTCCTGCCATGGTCTTTAGCCACTTGTCCTTCTATTTCACCCTTCTTGGCTCGTTCAGACCTGGACAGACTCTTCTGCAACATTCGTGCTACTTGCTGTTACTTATCCCATATCTCTCACTTTCAGGGTTTTCATCTTACACTCTACTTTTCCTGGGATTCCTCTTCCTCAGGGACAAATTTCCTTCTGCCTTTATTGGTACAGTACACCAAATTCTTTGTTTGATCTCTTCTCTTTCGAAGTTGTTGTTTGCATTTCATCCCATCAGAGTCATCACCTCTTTCATTCTATCACAGCTTGTATTTGATGGCACTGGACAAGATCGTTCAAGCTGGCATGTGGACTACCTTGCATAACATTGTCACCCACTATTTTCTTAACCTGGTTATTTTGTTTCCCAAGGGTACTGCCTACTTCCATTTGCCATCCTACAATTTACCCATCATTTTTAGAGAGGTTAGTACATTCCCCTTTGGTTTTGAGCATTTGCTTCCAGGATCCCACCAGGTGGCTGGTGGTGCCTCTCAGGGTCCACTTTTTTTTCCCCAAAATTTTGCATAGAGCTAGGATAATGGAAAGCGCTCATACCATCAGCTGTAGCTCCATATATGCCCACTGTTGAGATGAGGTGTTCCACAAGATCACTTGAAGTATCCTTGTGATATATTCTGATATATTTTTACTGTTCGATCCAAACTCTTCCATGGATTATCATGGAGGAAGCCAGCACCAAAGGTGCTCTGCCTGCTTCCCTGACTTGTGCTTACTGGCTTTCAAGATTTTTCTGACAAGAATGATCTGAGCATTTTCTGTGGGTCTACCCACCATAAACCCCCCCCCTTTTCTTCCAGTGAAGCAAAGGAGACCCTTACCACTTACCAGTTCCTCACCACTGGGGTGGTGGACCATGGAGAACCCTCACTCATTGGGACCTAATAGCCAGCAGCTTAACAAAGGGTGCTAACCAGTGGGAAGTGGTGACACTGTTAGTGTGGCACAAGTCCAGGTCATCCTTCTTATAATCATCAGGGTTTGTTCATGTCTTGGAATTCCTGAAATTTCACCATACCCCTGGAAAAGTCCTCATTTCTCTCTTGAACCTTGGAGAAATGAAAGTCCTCCTACATTAGACACTTTATATTCAAACATTTGTTAATATTTAATCCCACTGTGAAGGGTTCCATCATTTCTTTTAAACCAGATACACACATTTTCAGGTCAGATGCAATTTATGTGAGTCATCTGGGTTTTAGATAGTGATGTGTTACCCTTATGATCATTCATCATAGTGAATGCAATGCACGCCACAAATATCATTTTCTATTGCCCTAACGAGTCTCTCTATCGATTGATATACACACATAGCACATTCAATGCATGCAATATAAATCGATGGGCTGTCAATTGGAACAGTAGGCCTACATATTGCCTGAAATTGGCTGATAATGCCGAGGGGAAAATACATATTTAATAAGGGGTGGCTTAAAAAGCATGAATACTATATGTGGTTGAACCGAGATGTAGATAAATATAATGCAAAATGCACTTTGTGAATGGAGACATTTGATATCTCAAACATGAGAGAAGCGGCTTTAAAAAACCATGCTGCTGGTATGATGCACATGCATTTGTGGCAGACTATGTTCATTGGGAAGAATATAATATTTTTTTTTAATGAAAGTGATATTCAAGCTATCTTCGCTCGTGCACCCTCAGTTGACACAGCCACAAATACGTGTACCTCACAGCAATCACTGATTACCATTTGTCTCAAGGTCAGATTGTTTAAAATCTGAAATTCTGTGGACATTGAAAGTTGTGAAGTCACACTTTTCCTTCAACTCATGTTCCAATGTCAGTCCACTATTCACTGAAATGTTTTCAGACTCAAAAGTTGCAAAATGGTTTTCATGTGGTGAGAGGAATTTATTTGTGTAGTTTTGGAATAGCATCATATCTGAATATATCTATTCTCATTAAGAAAATTAATGACTGAAATGGATATGTCTTGCTCTTAGATGAAAGCTTAAATCACAAGAACAGAAAAAAAAAACAGATGGATGTACCTGCACGGATTTGGGAAGATTACAAGATCTGTTTCAGACTATCAGTATATAATTAACAACATTCAGAAGAATAAAAATAAGAATAATTGTAATACTACTACTAATATTTATTTATTTATTCTTTCATACAATAATAAAGATAGATAAAATACAGATAAAAGGTTAATTAGAATATACCTTCTGTGTTACTTTCTTTTACTAACAGTACATCTTCAGTCATTATAGAAATATTTAAACATGCAAAAATAAAAAAGTTCCCATGAAGCTTTATCAGCTTATTTGTGGAATACTTCTTTATAACTATGACCATGTATTCCTATAAATGTTAGTAAATATAACTAAACAAAAGACAAAATGGCAAAATTAGTATTAAAAGTCTATTTAAACAAAATTTCATATTAACATATATCTGAAGTTAACAATTTAATAATTGTAACACAAAAACATAATATTCTGTAATGTTTTTGCACTATTATCATAAACAATCACTTAAATACATGATAAAAATGTGAAATTAATGATACTAAAGGGACACTCAGTAGAGCACATACCTTCGCAATGCAGCATTTTAAAGAAATTCTTAATTTCCCTTAGTTTGAGATTTGTGATTTCTCTCTAGGCATCTACTTTTTTGTAACTTATTTACCACATTTTTCATGGTTTTTGTTTCAGTTCCAGTTTTCATCCAATGGCAACAATCTTCCAAAAAAATTCCTTAGAAATTTTGCTAACAAGCACATACACACACAAACACACAGGGGGTGAAAACATAACCTCAATCTACCTGTGTTGGAAAGGTAATTAATCCAGTAAGATTAAATTACCATTCAATGATTATTACTCTGCTTTTATATGAACACCACTTAATAACCAGTCTTTAAATTTTCTTTTTTAACTCTGCAAAGGTACTTATGTTTCATAAAACCCTAGAAAGTTGGTATTTTATACTTTCTTACTCTTGTTTCTTAGTTATTATTATATTTTGGAATTTCATAATATTTATTTTCTAGTGCTCTAGTATTGCAAATACGATTTGTTAGTACTTTATAACTTGGACTATAATAAGAATTTATAATTATCACATATTTATAAAGTACATTTATATCTAATAATTGATTTCTTATAACTTCTTCTCTTACTGTAAAATTTGTATTAAGTTCATCAAAGATGAACTATAAATTACATTTTTTACATTCTATGAATTACATTTATTTTTTAAAGTGAATGTTACTTTTTGAGTCATATACTGTCAATCCATAATGTATAACAGATTCTGTTAGTGATGCATAAATAATTTTGTTTATATTGATTGATAAAATATTCAGTATTCCCCATAACTTTGCTGTAATGGGTCTTAATTTATTGCGAATCATATTTACATGTTTAGACCAAATAAAAACGTCATCTATACTAAGCCCTAAGTATGTCTTAGTATTAACATTTTCAATATACTTACACTTACAATCAGAATACTACTTGTTTTCTTCAAATAAATGTTTGTATTTAGTATTACATCTTTGATCATGACTTTGTAAAAAAATGTTGTTATTAATATTTGTATATTGTGAGTGAATTATCATAGTGTTTGTTTTATAAGTATTAATATAGATTTCATTTATATTAAGCCAATACTTTAGTTTATTGAAATCATCTTGTAAAATGTCTTTGCCAACTTGCTGTTATGGAACCTCTGCAATTGGGTGTCACATTCCATGGGCTTCCTTCAGGTGCTTTTGAAGGGAGCTCCTCTAGGTAAACCTTTACACTGGCCCCTCCACCACTTCAATGTGGGATTCTGGCTTAATTTTGTGCAATTATTTAGTATCATGGAAATTAACATTTTTTCTTACATGAAAATGTGTTTCTAATAGATACTTACCTCTTCATACACAATCCCACCCATCCTCCCCACTTCTAGTGCACAGTTATTACTTGTCTCGTCAGAGTACGAAGGTTCACAAGTTCCTCTTCCTCTTATTCAATCTTGGTGAAAAGTGTACCCTGGAAGAGATAAGATGCAGTCTCCCATGAGTGTGCCCCTATGGAGCTACTGTCATTAGGAGTCACAATCCATGGGTTTCCTTTGCATGCTTTTTGAAAGGAGCTCATCTAGGTAACTTTCACACTTGTCCCTCCACCATATCAATGTGGGATTCTAGCTTTCTGTGTGAGGAGGTGTGTATTGCCTCAGAAGTTAACATCTTCCTTACCAGAAAATGTATTTTCAATAGTTACTTCTTTACACACTTCCCACCCTTCCTCCCCACTTCTGGTGCTACTTAGTATTCCTTGCCTCATCATAGAATGAAGATCATGAGTGCAAAATCATAGAGGGAATTATTACACAGGGAAGCTGTGTTGCCCTCCTATTGATGGAGGGATTTTACTGCATAATAACGTTATTATGCAGTAGCGCAATTCACGAGAAATCTTGTGAGTTTAGTGGGAATTGTCTGAAGGCTAGTGGCATGCACATCTCAAAGGCAGACACATGAGGAAGATAGCTGTCTGTGGGAAAGGTGAGTATCTACTGGAAATATACTTTCAGGTAAGGAAAATGTTAACTTATATGCCAACTAACACAATTATGTGACTACATCTACCATGTCAAAGACCTCAGTGCCACTCAATGTCAGTAATTGTTTCTCATTCTAAGAGGACTGTAACAGTTAATTCAAATGAGGAGTGAGCTGACATCACGCATAAACAAAACTTAAGAAACAGCTCAACTGAACAACAGAAGGTACATAAAATTTAAATATAATAATATTAACAAAACATGAAGGAATACCACCTCAACTCTATCCCCTTGTTTCAAATAAAAAGTGAAGTTAATCACATAAGTCCCAATTTGCACACACACACTACTTTTTTTTTTTATGAAGCAAATCAATTAGGATCAATTATTATGACCCATCAGTTTTGTTATTTTCTGATTATAGTATTGTTTTATCTTTTATACAGTATATACATCTTGTAATTTAAAATCCTGTTTTTTTTAACAACAATAACAAGCAACTTCTTGTTCAAAAAAATATTTACTTCTAGTTGTAGGTATCAAGCTATAATCAGTAATTATATCTTCAAATTCTATTTTTCACTGAAAATTATGAAAGTAAGGAAGGATAAAGATTTTTACTGCTTTTTTACAGGTATTTGAAAAAGTTCTTGTGCAAAATATACAGTTTGGTCTATCCCCAAGTTTAACCGAGGCAATAAAGAGCATCAGCAGGTTTGTTTAATCTTGAATCTCTAAAATACTTTAGGACTGTATGTGATCATTATTAAGTTTCAAACCTTCACCATGAATATTTGAATTAATGCATTTATAAATATCTGTGGTATAGATAGACTCTGTATTATATTTAAGCCTTTTGTCCTAAATATTTTTCTCCTCCTTATTTATAGCACCAGTAGCTACCATTGAAAAGGTCTTCATACAATGTGAACGTTTCTGTGAATAATTAAATATCTCACATTGCGACAATTGACAGTATTTATAATTTTCTATTGAGTTCAATAGATCATTTTTGTACCTCATATTTATACCAGAACATCAATATCATTTAAATGCAAAAGTTCATGTCCTTGTTACAGAGTTGAAAGCTTTGTTAAAATGTCATGCTACAGTATTCAAATAATTGCACCAAAGTATTTTAGAGGATTGTATAAAAATAATATGCTTTATAATATTGAAATAACAGTAACAGTAAAATAACTGTACATGTTTACGTAATTGCTCAAGATACAGAAAGCTACTTGTGTGTCTGATTACTGCTTTGTAGATATAAAAGTGTAATTTATAACAGTTTATGGCACTGTTTGACTCAATAATTTTTTGCTACTATTTAGATAATATTTATGTGGTTAAATTGTAAGTTAGCATATTTTCATTGGTCTAAAGTCATTAAACATAATGCAAAAATATATGCACTCTGCATAATTACACAAAAGTTATAGAAAATGTGGTTGGAAACAAGAAAACCTTGGGTGTATTAATTAATTTAATAACTTAAATTTCTGTTAGAGGATTAAAAATTAATTTTTAAATACTTGTTTACTAACAGATGGCGTCTGATACAAGCTTCCTTACCATATGTCATGCACTGTTGTGCTGCCCTTCTGTATAACAGGAAAGATTCCTGCACAGAGAAACTGGGATCTGCTGAGACGAAGCTTCTTTACACTTTACATTGGATTTTATTGGATGCTGCTGAGGAATGTATGGATGCTGAAATAGACCGAGGGATTATACGTCCCCCTGGTCATTATCTTTTTTCCATCACAACCATGCAGGTAGTCTGGCATGTCTTGAATAAATTCAATATGAAAATAATGTTTTAGTCATTATGTTTTATGAAACAAAAAATAACAATATTTTTCTTTGCCATTTCAGAATAACAATGTTTTTTTTTCTTAAATATGTTAACAAATTGTATGCCAGACTTTGGAATAAAAAATATTTGCATATCTGTTACAACCTTTTACAGACTAGGGAGGGGTTACTGATATCCCTTGATTTTTTCCTTCTCACAGTGGAGGAACTTAAACCTTTCGCGACGGGCTCTGTATAATATATACGAGTTAAGTATTTATACTATAACTTTTAATGCAGTAAGTGCATCTTCACAACATTTGGTAAACTTTTAGTAAGGATTACAAGTCTTTCATACACAAAAAATCTGATTTTTTAATGAAGTATTTTTATTATACATTTGTTTGGGAAAATATTGAGTCTGTTTCAAGTGCAAAGTGATTCTCATGTTATAACTAAAAAACTATTGTTTGTCCCAAAAATCTCAAATATTATTTGTGTAATCTGTAAAACCTCCTAAATACATTTCAAACATTTATTTTCAGTAAAACTTTATACTTTTCTGTTATTTTCTCTACCCTAACTCTATGGTGTCTGTCAATTTTACCAGCCTCATAACCACCATAAAAAAGAAGGATATATACTTAAATTATGCTTTCTTTGTTCTATAATGACTACAGATTATAACACAAATGTTTAGTCTAAATAGCTTAATCCTCATAACATTATACATTTATATATTGTTATTATTTTTATTATATTGACCTTCCAGCCATGCCTGGCTAACAATACAGAAGTTACAATGACGACGCACACATGCACTCATGATACTGTATCAAATAATATAATACTAACCTTTAGTCTTTACAAAGTAACCTGTCTTGGCTGTATTTTAGTGGACTAGTATTTTGTAAAATACAGTCACATTTCAGTTATTATACATTATATATGTATATACATTAATACTATTTACAAATAAGTTTTTAAACTTATTTTTCTTAAAATATAGAACAGTAAATAAAGAAATAAAGCAAACAATTATCTCTTCTAGTTACGATATTTGTACTCATTTGCTGCTTGTCGTAGCCTTATGAAATTTCTACATGGAGGATGTGAAAAAAAATTTTTTAGGTTTTTATATATATACATTTTAAATAACCCAAAAAAATCATAAATTACTGTATCGATATCATAGAATTCCACTATAATTTATCAAGTGTAGTAACTAAGCTGTATTTGGGTCTAAAAAAATATGAAATTTCGAGCTCACTAAAGACTTACCCTATCATTTCAAAACTTGTGTGAAAAGAATAGCTGAGAAGTCCACTAGGGGGACATTCTGAGCTTTTGATTGGTTATTCATGTCATATATAGAAGTGTATATAAGGGAGCATTTCCAAAAATGGAAAGAGGTGTACAGAGGGCCACTATATTTGAGTCAGTACATGAGCAATATCTTAGCAAATAGAAAAGATAGGAGGTTCATTTTTTATATTCTAGTTGTCAATATTGGTAGTTTGAGTTCCTAATTCATACAAAACTATAGACTTTGTATTTTGACATCACAAACATCTAATTAGAACCAGTGCTGCATTCAGCATACCACAGGGTTTTACTTGGTAGCCTCCATATTGTTTTGCTTGCTCATAATTAATGACTAATTAACTTTAAAAATTGACCTTTTTAATTGGTGTGTCAACTTTCTCTCTTTAAAAAAGTATCTTTTAAAATGAGAAAAGTTACTAATAATAAAGTTTTCAGTTCTCTTGCCTTGTTTGAATATCCAGTTATACTTGGTATAGTAATTAATTACTGTAATACTTGCTTAAATCCATTGTGCATAACAACTTATTTCCCACATAAACCTAATTATAATTTGTAAAAATGATTCAGTGTTATGTTTTATCTATTCACATTTCATATTTTTGTGATTTCCAGGTTTTTGTATACCTTTTTGCTCCCTTGATGGAATGCCTCAATCATTCAGACTTTCTAACCAGTTTCCGTTTAGAGAATGGATTGAAGCTCTGGGAACCATTTTGGGAATACCGACATCCAGATGTTGGCTGTTTCACCTCTCATGTTCGGCCTAGACGAACATTTTTAAAGGCTAACAGAAACAAAAATGCACACACTAAATTTGGAGATGTTTTCCTTGGAGGTTGTATAAGTTGATTAGTCACATAAATCGTGTGAAATAGGATGAAGATTTTTAAATTAGTTTATAGATTAGAATAGTTAAAAATTATAACTTAGCAGATTTGATCAGGAGTAAAGTATCTGTTTATGTAAGTCATTTGTTATTATTCACTAATCATTTTCATTAGCTGAGATCTTTGCTTTATAAAAAACTAATAATTTATATATGTATATATTTATATTCATGCTGTTTTGTCTAAAATCATTTGATATAAATAGAAAAGTTTAAGGATGTTTCAAGTGTCAGAAATTTTCATGCTGATTTTTTTAAGTAAAAAGCAGCTATGTCTAAATGTCACCTGATTATGGTGAAATTGTTGAAAATCAATAATGATGGAAGAACTAAATATTATAACTATACAATTTACTGCTGTCCTCTTCGTGTTAAATATCTTCATGTTTGGCAGGTCAATGTGACAGTCTATCTGCTTTTCAAAGGTTTCAGTTTAATTTACAATGGAACTTTAGCAAAAAGGAAAGAATTATTAATGAGTGGAAACAGTTAACACTTAAAATCCAATACACCATTTTATGTAGAACAAATACATAAGGTATCACTTTTTTATTATTGGTAATTGGAAACAACATGAAAAGAGTTCTGGAGAAAAAAAGATAAAAAATGCAAAAAAGCATGCAATTTTTTCTTAATTTTTGCCTTTAATCTTTTTCTATGTTACATTATTTTATAAAAATCAAAATTTGTGTTTGTTCAGTTTGTATGTTATTTTTCAAGGAAAAATCAGTGCTATGTATTTCAAGTAAATTGTTTTTACCTGCCAAAGTTGGTGGTTTTTCATGAAACTCTGAAAGTGGCCCCAGTTCCATCAGCAAAATTTGGCTCAGTTTATTCATCTAACTTTCATTCACACATTTGATCAGCCTTGACCTTTATTAAATCATAAATTTATTGCAAATTTCACTGCTATCATGTGACAACATTTCTATATATCGTAAACTCTTGTATCTTTGTATGTATTGATTTTGTGTATAAACCCCGTATGCTTAGCTGTATATTATAACTGAAGAAGACAAACCAATGTTCTGTAGAAACATCTAGTATGTTCTCAATATAAAACAATTTTTTATTATGCTATAAATTGTTGTTTATCAGTTTATTATTGTATTAGAATAATGTGCTTCCATATACTACTATTTATAAACCCACCTATAAAATCTTCCATAAACATTATAGTGAAATTATATAAAAATGTATTTAGAAATTTATCTGCATGCTTAAAATCTGAACATTTGTTGTCGACACCATCAGACCTCCTTAGTAAAATTACTGTCTGAAATATACTTTTTCATTCCAAAGTGATCTTTATAGCATTCCAGCTATGGCTGGCACTTGTACTTTACCAACTTTACAGTGTTTTAGTTGTATCATGTGAACCATACTAAGTTCACCTTGGGTTTTGAAAGTTATATCAAGATCAGTTTAATATTGCAAATTTAATCACCCCACTTAATGGAGCTTTATATTATTTCAGGTTGGAAAGTTTATTTCATAAATTTTGCTGATTTACTAGATGTTTGTGTTAAGAATGTGTAACATCTATAAAAATTAGATCATTGTAATTTATACAGCAGAGGATAGAAATAGTATGGAGCTTATAAAAAATATGGTGTGCCAGGTCACAATTACAAGTCCTGAGAAAATGGATTCAGGTCCAGCAGTGTTGGTGAGTGATAGTTTTTTTTATATCAATGTGTCATTCCTCAGCAATTAAAGAATAATTAAATATATTACTTCAGTATTTTCCAACAGTTTAGATATATCAAGATTTATCATGAAGTTGATTAGCCTTCGCTTGCTTAACAATTTGACTAGGAAATTATTTTGTTCCTGTATCTACTGTAATAATATTGAGTTTATAGTTTATGTTAGTTAAAGAACTTTCACTCTAAAAATTGCAGACTTACATTGCTAAAATCCTGGATTCAATTTCCTAAGATGGATAGAGTGCAGATAGCCTATATTGTAACTTTGCACTGAAAAAAACAAATACTCCAAACATTTGTTAAAATTACAAAAAGTTATGGGGTGACAGTAAATAAAGCTGTTAAGTTTGTACACTCTTTTAGGTTTCTGAAATCAAAGTGTGCTTATTTTAAGATGAGAACACAAAAAAAGATAAAATAACAGAATTTTAGTTCGAAGAAAATTATAATTAAGTATTTTGAAGTTGTTATAGTTTTGAAAAATAACATTGTCCGTATGATTTTATTAAAAACACAATTAATTCATTGATGTGCAATTTTTGTAATCAGCCAGAAGAAACACTGTCTTCAGAAGGACTTTCTCAGAATGTTTGTGATGTGTGTCAGACAGAACCCAGCACACAAGTAAGTTTATAACATTTAGAGTAATTCAGCTAAGATATGGTAAATTGGCTTAAATTTGGGTTATACCAAGATTATAGAGAGAGGGGCCATTTGATGGTGGTGAAGATAAAAGGGAATCTAAAGCTGGGATTTTTCTTTTAACTGTAACCTGTAGGTTTTATTTTAGTAAAAAATTATTTTAAATGTACCTTATAATAAATTTCAAACATTTTTTTGTCTTATGAACCTCAGTTGTTTTTAAATGAAACTGTGTACATTGTGGTTCATTATGTAGTGATGTAACCCACAGCTAGGGTGTACCAAATAAAAAATAAATAACAGTAGTTTAAAGACTTAAATTGATGAAATACATTAGTTGGGATTAGCTTGTGAGAAGTTAAAGAAGAAAATGTATGAGTGAGTATTAGAAACATAAATTAATTTTTTAGCTTAAATCAGTATGTATCAATTACATTGGACAACAAAAAATTTGCTACTGGAGAAAACTCAAGTGATTTGGGTTAAGTTGATGGTGTTGATTTCAAAAATGTAGTCAGAATTTTTCTCTCTCCTCTAGATTTTGAGTTATTGTAATATCTAAAAATATCATCACTATGTGAAATACCATGTAATCAACTCAGTACAATAGATTTATGCTGTGAAATTAAATTTACTTGGACAGATTAATTGGTAAAAGGCATGTATTTTTGATAATTTCAAACATTGACTGTATAATTCCACAAATATTGTTCACATATGCTATTTGTTCTCAATATAACTGTAGCAAATTGCACCACTTTTGCTTCATTCCCATGCTCACCTGCTATGCCAAGGAATCACAAAACCCTCACATGCTCAGTTTGTTAGAACATTTGAGAAGTCCCTCAACTGAGCATAAAAGTGGTGGAGTCAGTTGCCTCTCACTCACTCAGTTGGTCACTTTGTCAAAACAAAGTCTAATCTTCTTTCTCGCATCACACCTATGATATAATCAAATTCTGCAAAACTTTGTTTTTAAAATCTTTTAAACTTTAGTTCTGTAAACATAAATTCTTTTATATTGTTTAGAAAATCATTTGAAATGCTGGCTGCCTCTAGTTCAAGTAAAGTCTCAAAGTGTTTAAAATAATGAAACAGTTTATTTTACATCTGTGGAAAATATATTAAAGATATTGCATCTGCAATGAAACCAGTACTTCATGGGGATAGTCTTCCAGTGCCACATCCACCAGTAATTTTGGAAACAGAAGAATTATCCTGCAAAGAAGACAATGAATCATCTTTATTCATCTAGTAATACTGTTCCTGTGGCACCTCTACATAAACTGCTTTATCTGATCACACAAGAAGAGCTAAATGATCTGATTTATGACTTGTCTTTATCAAAGCAGCATGGGGAACTTCTTGGCTTTTGTTTACAGCAGTGTAATTTATTATATCTAGGAACAAGAGTTTCAACTTACTGAAGTCACCATCAGTGTCTTGCTTCTCACTCAGCATGCAAGATACTTCGTGTTTCTGTAAAAATGTTGAAGCACTAGTGGAAGAATTAGGTATTGAACATTATCCTCAAGAATGGAGCCTTATTAATGACTCATCTGAAATTGATCTGAAAGCTGTATATTTGCACTATGGGAACACTAAGTCATCGATTCCTGTTGCTCATGCTGTAAACACAAAAGAAACTTATCAAAGCATGCAGATTATACATTCTTAAATGCAGTTTTCAATGATTAAAAAAAGTTATTATTTTCACGATATATAAGAATATTTTGAATAGATTTATCCTAAATGCAAAAAACTAGAGGGAATCAGTAATTTTCAACAAGATTTTTAGAACCAGCATCATCAAATTACTCAGAAACAGTTGAATTTTTCTCTAGTAGCAGAGAAAATTATTTATTTGTTGCCCAGTGTTATTCCCCTATGTACTGTATGTCTTTATTGCAAGGAAAAATATTTTGACTATTTTAAACCTACATAATTTTCTGGGATACTTTAATGGTATGAATTAATCTTTATAACATTTTATGATAAATGAGATTGCTTCAGGGATAGTGATGATCAGAGGGGGGCAAGGGCAGCTGCCTCAGGGCCTAGGGTCTGTTGAGGGGCCCGGCAGTGGGATATTCCAAAGCTCACTAGAAATTCATACTGTTTAATGAGCTAAAATAGCTACTGTTCTTTCATGGATTCATGAAGAAATTTGTCACCTAAATTTCTTTTATGAAAAATCAGTAAAAGTTAATAAATAGAATGTAAGGGGGCCCAATGATATTACTGACCCCAGGGCCTGGGCTGATTTTCAATGCCCCAGGCTGACTGTATATATCTATATATCTATTTGTCTTTATGCCTGCCTGCCTGTTGCTGTGTTTGTGTGTTCATATCTAACGTTGCCAGAAGATTAATTTATCAGGAGTTCATTTGTCAGAAAAATCCACTATCCAATAAATCAGTAAAAAATTTGTGTGGATATACTAAAATTAGCTTGAGTCTAGTTTTAGAAATATATACTGTGCAGCTGTGGTAATTTATATATATGCATGTGTGTGTAGTAATATAAGCAATTGTGTTTTGTTTACATTATAATGATATAAATACAGCTGTTTATGTTTCTCTATTATTGCAGAATGGTTCAGAACAGAGCACTTGTAAGTGTGGTAAGCTAAGTATTAGTGAATCCGCTCCTGGAACTTCTACTGATCAGAAAGATGGTGCCTCAAAAAAAGCTTTTCCTTTAAAACCTACACTCTCAGATGTTTCTATGGCAACCTATTTAGATGTGGCTGTTCTAAGGTGCCTGTTCATCTCCCAGTGGCTTGAAGAAGGTGTATATTGGGCATTTCAATTTCTATATAACCGGTATGTTGTTGATAGGCCTGATGAGCCCCAGTATTGGGCAAAAGAAATTTTTAACACTGAATATAACGGATACAGTGTGGTTTGATGTATTAATACATTATTCTTCAGTTTCGTTCATAAGTTCTATAAACTCTATACTACGTTTTTATAGAAATTTTATTAATGTATTTGATTTATTACATTTAATTTGATATTGTTATAGTAAAAGCCTTAGATAGAGCATTATTATTTCAGTAAAAAAGTAAAAATCTTTAAATATTATCTTATAGCATACACAACTCAAAATAGTTACAAAAATGAAAGTAAATAAATTAAATTACTAGAATTTTGTAAAACTTTTAGACCAATGAAAAGTTATGGTATTTACACTTGTGAAATAGGGACTATTTCTATAAAAATTGGAAATAAGTATTCGTAATTTCAAACTTGTGTGGGAAATATAGTTCAGCTTTAATAAAAGGCCTGAATAGTAACATTTGTTTACAAGTGGATTCAGAAGTGAGGAAAATACAATGGCTTTGAATGTGTTCAGAAGCTTGTTTGTTTGTTTTGAATTTTGTGCAAAGCTACTTGAGGGCTATCTGCGCTAGCTAATTTTGCAGTGTAAGACTAGAGGGAAGGCAGCTAGTCATCACCACCCACCACAACTCTTGTGCTACTCTTTTACCAATGAATAGTGGAATTGACCATCACATTATAACACCCCATGACTGAAAGGGCGAGCTTGTTTGGTGTGACGGGGATTGGAACCTGCAACCCTCAGATTGCGAGTCGAGCACCCTAACCACCTGGCCATGCTGGGCCCATGTGCTTAGAAGCAGAGATATGAATTTGACATTTCCACTTTTATCATTTGTTCTCTCGATTAGCCAAATAATTTAAATTTTAATAAGGAACAATTATCTTTTTTTTTCTATGTATGCATACCATTTTATAGTACTATGTGTACACACCAAAGAATGTGACCTCTCCAATATGTCAGAGGTTACACATCACTGTGATGTCACAGACATGTCCAAAGTGAAGACTCTCAGAAACATCAAAACTACCTCTCATTGTGATGTCATATATTAATCTTTCCAAAACTTAATTGAAACTTGTCTTAATTTTTAAAAATGCTATTGGTTTCTTTCTACTTCTCAATAAAAATATACACATCACACATCATTGAGTAAATAAGTTTTATTTCATCTACAATATTACACTGAGAAGTAATGAAATACTGAAAGATTAATTAATTGTGTTGATTTCTTTATCATTTCCACTATCAAGACCTTGCCACTCATCAAATAAATCACTTCTTATGGGATATGGACTTATTCCACAATTTTCATTTTCATGTTCCTTTTCTGAAAGTCCAATACCAGAACCTGGATTTTTATTATGATCTTTTAAATCCTCCTCAGCATTTTTACTATGCGGGATATTTCCACCAGTATTTCCATAAGATGTGATGGGTGTATGACCGTCACAGCCATCACTATCATTAGTTTCTAAATGGTTCATGGTGTTTAAAAGCCTGTTTAGCTTTCAGCGACTGGCTTGCCATTGAAGTTTTTTTTTGTTCATTACTGTCTTATAAGGAACTGGAACAGTGCTGAAATAGAATTTCCAAATCTTTATTGAGACTTTAACTTCAACATTACAGAGGTTGACAAACTTCAACTTATGTTTAAAGATGCTACATTTTATGAAACAGTAACTGTATTTTTTGCTTTGTTAAGTGTGAGTTTACACTGTACAAATTTTTGTGAACTCTGTAAATTAAAGCTGTAGAAAATTTAAATTATAATTATTGCAAAATATCAAGGAAGCAAACATTGTAAATTGTAAATTTTCACATACTGATAGAGGGTTCAATGTACAATAAAAACCATAAAATCAAATGAAAGCAGATGCAGAAAGGTTAGAAGCTGAGGCTATTAGGATAAATAATTGTGAATATCTATTACAGTTTTTGATTTAATTTCATATTTTTCAAACTGTCATTTCACTGTATTTTGATGATTTCACAACTGAAAATAACATATAGAATATATATAGCTTTACTGAAAGACTTTTGATATTTATTCAGGAGGTTCTAGGTGTTATGTAAATGAAATATGAAAAGTGTAAGATGAAAGTATGAAAAAAGTATTTTTATTTTTAACATGAATATCAACTTTCACTCAGATTGACTTTGGAAATTCACAGGCAAATCTGTAAATTTCTATGTACGATGGACTTGTAATGTTTATTAAAAGCTTGCCAGTTGCTGTAAAGATGCACATAGAAATTCAGAATCAAAGTAAATATTACTATTTTAGCTTCACAGACACACAGTAGGTCCATTTAGTGTCTGTATTGGTTCTTGAGAATGTACAGAATACCTAGTGTACAAGAGGTAAGGAAAGTGTTAATCTAAACAGTGGATACTTTTCACTGTCTTTTGTGTAACTTTTTGTTATAGTTGAAGGTCCATATTTATTTTCTAACCAAAGTGTTGCTATTACTCTGTTCTGTTTTCCTGTTTATTTATAATTATTTATTTATTTGGCTGATAGTTTTAGCCAAGGTCTATACTTAATCAATCAACAGTGTTGTAAAACAAAATAAATATGACTGATAATAGCACTGTCTCTTGTAATTTATTATAGTTGAAGGTTCATATTTATTTTCTAATTGAAATGTTAGTGTCAAGCTGTTCTATTTGCTGTTTATTTGTTAAGGTTATAGGCATGTTTAGTTAATCAACAGTTTTATGTTAAAATGATTGTGACTTGGAATAGTGACTATTAAGTAAATATTTGTTTTGTTTTTAAAAGTCAGTTGCAGCTTTTTTAGTTAGCTACAGTAAAGTGCTCTTGTAATGAAAGCTTACTATATATATATAGGTATATGAGTATTGCACATGGATCAAATACATGTACATAAACAATGTCTACTTCTTATTTAAAATATAAAACCTCATTACACTTGTTTTATATAATTGATACTTGAAACTGTTGTTAGTTGGTGAAACTCCATAATTACAGAATTGAGGAAAAACAAGACAATTGTACATTTCACAAATACATCATCTATTATGACCATGGTTTTGTCAGTGAAGGCATCATCAGGTACAGCCTGAAATGTTTTGTAGCAGGGTTTACATGTTTGTTTCAAACAAATACCTAGAAATGACCTTGACATTTACCTAGAGATAAGTGGGGAGGAGCTTAAGTTGATTTGGTTGTTTAGAACGTTTTCTCGATTTGTTTTCAGATATATATATATATTTATTTCTAAAATTTCCAGACTGTCTAGTTTTTTACCTTTTTCACAGATATGTAAAATTTTGCAGTTTTTTTCTGGATCAAATTGATGTTTAGTTTCAATAAAGTGGGATGCAAAAGTTGAATCCATTTTCTTCAATTTCCATCTTCTAAAGTGTTCTTTAATTCTCGTTTCTATGAAATGTCCTGTTTGACCTATATATACACTATTGCAGTCTTGACATTTTAATTGGTAAACACCATTGTTACTGTACTTTTTTGTTGTGCACAACATTTATATATACACGATTGCAGTCTTGACATTTTAATTGGTAAACACCATTGTTACTGTACTTTTTTGTTGTGCACAACATTTATATATACACTATTGCAGTCTTGACATTTTAATTGGTAAGCACCATTGTTACTGTACTTTTTGTTGTGCACAACATTTTTCCTAGGTTGTTTTTACAGTAGAAGGCCAATCTGTAGATTTCTTTGTTCAGTGTGTTATATATTTTGTGAAAAGGTTTTCCAGTGTAGCTCATCTTAAATTATTTCTTTCTCTTTTTGTTGCCGTTTGGTACAGTATGTGGGTATCTGGATTTTAAATTTATGGTTTTCATTTTTTTAAACAACAATGTGTTAATTAACTTTGTTGTATAACCAATATTAATAGCAATAGTTTATTGTTTTTAATTCAGTTTCATAATCTTCAGATGACATATATGTTTATTTATTTATTTATCTCAGATTAAAACAAAGGTTTATCCAAATAAAAGGGATTATACTCACTTTTTCAAACTTATAAAATCTAATTACCTTAAATTGACCAAGCAATCCTGGTTACAGAAGAATTGATTTTAGTAATCAACAGCTACTCAAAATACTAAACTAGTGATGGTAGGTCAGTAGAAACATGCAAAAATAAAAATAATATATATGGTAAATACATGCACTCTTAAAAGTGAAAAATCTCTGAGAATTATCACATTGTGTCAGTATAAAAATAGTCAACATATTGATCCCAAATGCGTTCTGCAATTTCACTAGTCAGCAAATTCCTATAATACAATTATAACAACATAATATCATGTGGATTATTTTCTTTAATGACGCCTAGTGTCAGTGCCTAGTGTCAAGATTCATTATTGCCCATTTACAAGGAGTTTTGAAATTATTAAATCTGTAAGTGGTCAATCAGCCCTATTTAAATGTTTCTGTAATTCTATAGCATTACAAAAAGTATTTCTGATACCAAAACTGGTTTACAAAGCTGTTGAAAGAAGACAAAATGTAATTCTTACCTTTCAGTTCAAAAAAACCAGCATGTATCAGATCACAAGTGAAGAGTGTAGTGTCACTCTATAATTTATATATAGCTTGTGCTGCTATCTAGTGAGTGTTATATATAATGTCTCAGTTATGTCTTCAAAATGTCTTCAAGAAAACATGGTACCTGTGTCCACTCAGAAATGTATATGTCACATTATGAAAATGATGTAACACAAACACCAAATTGTGACCATGTCACAGATATGTGTCGTTTTTGGTGGATAGCTACTTAAACTATAAGCAGTGTACATTTTATTGAGAATAAGTTGCAAAAATGTTGTTTTTCTCACAAAATAAATGGAAGAAAAGTAATAACAATCTTTAATCGTAAATTTAAGATTATAATTCTTTACAGATAATACATACAGTATTTTGTATACTCTAATTGCATTTGATGTTTTACAAGTTTGCGAGATATAGCTGAGGAGCAAAGTCAAGACTGGAAACCTCGAAAAAGAAGCAGTTCCCTTCCAATTCCCACAATTGAAATTTCTTTTTATCAATCTCCTGAGCAAAAACGAAGGGAGTTTGGAGATACCTTTTCAGATGGAGACAAAATGTGTGGAGTTGAGTCACCTTTTCCCCCACCCAGTCACCACAGCAGCATGCAGGAACTCAGGCATTCCTCATTGAGTGGCCCTTCAGACAAGCCCAAGCAGAAACGAATGAAGATTGGGGATTTCAGAGCATTTGTAGAAGAAAAGCTTCGTCTCTCTGAGCGTCTTCTCGATAAACTCACCAAGGATGATAGTCGAAGTTCATCTATTTCTGAAGACCAAGATGTAGCACTGATTATAGATACAGAGAATATGACTTGTGAAAGTAAAGATGCTTTACCTTTAGTTAAGAATCCTCGTCCTCAGTCAGCTTTAGCTATGATTGGAGACAAGTCTTCAAAGTCAGAAAACTCAGCTTCTGCTTTCAAGTCTGAAATGATAAGAGGAAAGAGTTTACCAAGTTTACACCTGGTGATAGAAAAACCAACTGCAGAAATAATGTCCAAACTTGGGAAGCTTGCTCCTCCTTTTACTGGTAAAAAAGTTGCTCATCATACTCATAGCGTGCCAAATCCAATCATCACCATCACTGAGCATTCACCAGTTGCATCAGTGCAGTTCTTTCTTAACCAGGTGAGGCACATGTCTTATATTAAAGTTTTAATATGTTTTACTTTTTATAACCTGACTAACATATATTCAAATGTTTTTGTTCACTTATAGTCAATATAATTTTGTAACCAACATTAGTAGCCACTAGAAAGTCTTGGACTTTATCAGTAAAAAGTGTTTATGTGTAGACAGACAGTTTTCTTTTTTGAATGTAAAGTAGAATGACAAAACAATTAAATTATTCACAGTTGGAAAGGAAAAAAATAAGTTACTGTATTTCATATTTGAAAAACTTAGTTCTGTATTCATTATTGTTATAAAGAAAAGCAAAATAGGAATCAAATTAAAACATTCCGTACTCAGTATATACTTGCTTATTGTTTGGTCAAATTTTATGAGCCTTGAATACTTTAATAAGCTAATATAGAAACATATTTATAAACAGCAAACCTGAGATACATTAATGGTGCTTTTGTAAAATACAAAAATTATGTCTTTGAACTACACTTTAGGACTCAGCAGAAAGTCCCCAAGAAGAATCCCCACCTGCTTCTGCATTAGTTCCTCCTTGCCATCAGTTTTATATTACCAGAAGCCAAACAGATTCAAACATTACCTACACACCAGAAGATCTCCAGGAAGCTCCAGGCTCAGCTCACTATATAACTAAAGATGGAGAGATCAGCTACATTGTGGTTTTGAAGGTAGTATAACAGAATTTAGATAAATGCATATATGTACTTATATTAGTGAAACTAACTTTTTTTCTTATGCTAGATAATGTCGGTGATTAAAATAGGCTATTCTATAGTCTCAATTTTTATGTAAAACAACTGAAGAATGATTTATTTTACTTTGTAATGTGATTGAATGTTTCTACTAAAATTATACTAACATTGTATTATGCAAATACTAAATATTTTTCCTATGCTCATAAGCTTTTAATTTTTCTAAGTTCTTATGTGGAACATCCTAAATCTGGTTGAGGTCATGCTAAATTTAGTCTTATGTGTTGCTTTCTAGAGATTGTCTGGTCAAGGAACATACCTACTGTTTCATGAAATTGTTGCATTGTATGCTACTTTAACTTGTGTATATAGCTTTTGACTGTAAATGGAGTAGAGATATTTCTGAATTACAGTACCTGTTTTCTGATTGGTCAACTACTGAGAGAATGTGTATTGTGAATGCAGTCTTGGTACTTTTAGGAAAGATTCTTTATGAAATCTGAGGAGAGCAATTTGTTTCATATTTGAGAGTGCTAAGACTTGTTGAAAAAGTTTAGTCCTTTTTCTTTTCTACTTTTTTACCTACTGATCATGTATGCTTCATTCTAACTTCATTTCACTTTTAAATTAAGTTTGTTTTAATTTGCTTTGACTTTGAACACAGTTTATTTCATTTTATTTTAATTTCCTTCTATTTGACAAGACAATTATTATTTGCTATTATTTAAGTCAGTACTTCTTCTTCTCTTAGTAGAGTATTTTATTTTTCTTGACTTCAACACTGTGTCTTGTATCTTTCCTTTTGTCTGTAACACATCACTACATTTGGCCTTCCACATATAAGATCCTCAGACCTATAGTTTTTTCAGAGATTGAGTGCCTGTGTGCTAGGTTTAATCTTAAGATTTCCAGAGCATCATATTATTTTCATAGATTTTTTCTTCTTTTATTGTTTTGACATTTATTATTCCTGTCCCAGGCTATACATGCAGTGACTTTACGAGAAAATGCTTGCTCTTTACGAGTTTGTGAGGTGATCTTAAATTTGATAGAGCTTTTACTGTCTTTGGGACTCTTGCCAAAGAAAGAACCTAAGGAAAAAGCTGAACAAGAGCATAAAATTCCTTCAGAGAAGCCTACAGAAAGTGGTGGGGCTACTGGAAGTGCAACTATGGAAGAACCCTCTATTAAACAACCATACATGGAAAAATCTAAAAGCAACTCGGATAAGAAGAATGAAGAACTGACAGTTCATAACTTGTTTATGAATGTTGTTCTACGGTAAGGATCATGTAGTTGCAAGAATTCCCTTGTTTATAAATGTTGCTCTGCTGTTAGGATTTTTTAAGTGAAAGGATTCCAATGTTTTCGTTTTATATCAGAAATCAGCTTTCTTTGTTTTATAATTGTGCTTATTGTGTATTTAAACCATATATATATATATATATATTGTTGTCGTCAGCGAGTCACATGA